>NW_026948293.1:0-47932 GCF_035149785.1 Candoia aspera
TTCCTAACCCGTACATTCCACCCCGAATCTCATGGCGGTGTTCATTTTTGCATTCGGCCTGATTCCCCCGGGCTCGCCCCGTGAGGTTTTCCTGACCCCGGGGTCAGGAATTTTTGGATTTCTCGGCCAAAAATTGTGCCGTCCCAAATCCAGCATGCAAAAGCACTCCTAACCCTTACATTCCACCCCGAATCTCATGGCGGTGTTCATTTTTGCGTTCGGCCTGATTCCGCCGGGCTCGCCCCGTGAGGTTTTCCTGACCCCGGGGTCAAGAATTTTTGGATTTCTGGGCCAAAAATTGTGCCGTCCCAAATCCAGCATGCAAAAGCACTCCTAAGCCTTACATTCCACCCCGAATCTCATGGCGGTGTTCATTTTTGCATTCGGCCTGATTCCGCCGGGCTCGCCCCGTGAGGTTTTCCTGACCCCGGGGTCAGGAATTTTTGGATTTCTGGGCCAAAAATTGTGCCGTCCCAAATCCAGCATGCAAAAGCACTCCTAACCCTTACATTCCACCCCGAATCTCATGGCGGTGTTCATTTTTGCGTTCGGCCTGATTCCGCCGGGCTCGCCCCGTGAGGTTTTCCTGACCCCGGGGTCAGGAATTTTTGGATTTCTCGGCCAAAAATTGTGCCGTCCCAAATCCAGCATGCAAAAGCACTCCTAACCCTTACATTCCACCCCGAATCTCATGGCGGTGTTCATTTTTGCGTTCGGCCTGATTCGGCCGGGCTCGCCCCGTGAGGTTTTCCTGACCCCGGGGTCAGGAATTTTTGGATTTCTGGGCCAAAAATTGTGCCGTCCAAATCCAGCATGCAAAAGCACTCCTAACCCGTACATTCCACCCCGAATCTCATGGCGGTGTTCATTTTTGCATTCGGCCTGATTCCGCCGGGCTCACCCCGTGAGGTTTTCCTGACCCCGGGGTCAGGAATTTTTGGATTTCTGGGCCAAAAATTGTGCCGTCCCAAATCCAGCATGCAAAAGCACTCCTAACCCTTACATTCCAACCCGAATCTCATGGCGGTGTTCATTTTTGCATTCGGCCTGATTCCGCCGGGCTCGCCCCGTGAGCTTTTCCTGACCCCGGGGTCAGGAATTTTTGGATTTCTGGGCCAAAAATTGTGCCGTCCCAAATCCAGCATGCAAAAGCACTCCTAAGCCTTACATTCCACCCGAATCTCATGGCGGTGTTTATTTTTGCGTTCGGCCTAATTCCGCCGGGCTCGCCCCGTGAGGTTTTCCTGACCCCGGGGTCAGGAATTTTTGGATTTCTGGGCCAAAATTGTGCCGTCCCAAATCCAGCATGCAAAAGCACTCCTAACCCTTACATTCCACCCCGAATCTCATGGCGGTGTTCATTTTTGCATTCGGTCTGATTCCGCCGGCTCACCCCGTGAGGTTCTCCTGACCCCGGGGTCAGGAATTTTTGGATTTCTGGCCAAAATTGTGCCGTCCAAAATCCAGCATGCAAAAGCACTCCTAACCCTTACATTCCACCCCGAATCTCATGGCGGTGTTCATTTTTGCATTCGGCCTGATTCCGCCGGGCTCGCCCCGTGAGCTTTTCCTGACCCCGGGGTCAGGAATTTTTGGATTTCTGGGCCAAAAATTGTGCCGTCCAAAATCCAGCATGCAAAAGCACTCCTAACCCTTACATTCCACCCCGATTCTCATGGCGGTGTTCATTTTTGCATTCGGCCTGATTCCGCCGGGCTCGCCCCGTGAGCTTTTCCTGACTCCGGGGTCAGGAATTTTTGGATTTCTGGGCCAAAAATTGTGCCGTCCCAAATCCAGCATGCAAAAGCACTCCTAACCCTTACATTCCAACCCGAATCTCATGGCGGTGTTCATTTTTGCATTCGGCCTGATTCCGCCGGGCTCGCCCCGTGAGCTTTTCCTGACCCCGGGGTCAGGAATTTTTGGATTTCTGGGCCAAAAATTGTGCCGTCCCAAATCCAGCATGCAAAAGCACTCCTAACCCTTACATTCCACCCCGAATCTCATGGCGGTGTTCATTTTTGCATTCGGCCTGATTCCGCCGGGCTCGCCCCGTGAGGTTTTCCTGACCCCGGGGTCAGGAATTTTTGGATTTCTGGGCCAAAAATTGTGCCGTCCCAAATCCAGCATGCAAAAGCACTCCTAACCCTTACATTCCACCCCGAATCTCATGGCGGTGTTCATTTTTGCGTTCGGCCTGATTCCGCCGGGCTCGCCCCGTGAGGTTTTCCTGACCCCGGGGTCAGGAATTTTTGGATTTCTCGGCCAAAAATTGTGCCGTCCCAAATCCAGCATGCAAAAGCACTCCTAACCCTTACATTCCACCCCGAATCTCATGGCGGTGTTCATTTTTGCGTTCGGCCTGATTCCGCCGGGCTCGCCCCGTGAGGTTTTCCTGACCCCGGGGTCAGGAATTTTTGGATTTCTCGGCCAAAAATTGTGCCGTCCCAAATCCAGCATGCAAAAGCACTCCTAACCCTTACATTCCACCCCGAATCTCATGGCGGTGTTCATTTTTGCGTTCGGCCTGATTCGGCCGGGCTCGCCCCGTGAGGTTTTCCTGACCCCGGGGTCAGGAATTTTTGGATTTCTGGGCCAAAAATTGTGCCGTCCCAAATCCAGCATGCAAAAGCACTCCTAACCCTTACATTCCACCCCGAATCTCATGGCGGTGTTCATTTTTGCATTCGGCCTGATTCCGCCGGGCTCACCCCGTGAGGTTTTCCTGACCCCGGGGTCAGGAATTTTTGGATTTCTGGGCCAAAAATTGTGCCGTCCCAAATCCAGCATGCAAAAGCACTCCTAACCCTTACATTCCAACCCGAATCTCATGGCGGTGTTCATTTTTGCATTCGGCCTGATTCCGCCGGGCTCGCCCCGTGAGCTTTTCCTGACCCCGGGGTCAGGAATTTTTGGATTTCTGGGCCAAAAATTGTGCCGTCCCAAATCCAGCATGCAAAAGCACTCCTAAGCCTTACATTCCACCCCGAATCTCATGGCGGTGTTTATTTTTGCGTTCGGCCTAATTCCGCCGGGCTCGCCCCGTGAGGTTTTCCTGACCCCGGGGTCAGGAATTTTTGGATTTCTGGGCCAAAAATTGTGCCGTCCCAAATCCAGCATGCAAAAGCACTCCTAACCCTTACATTCCACCCCGAATCTCATGGCGGTGTTCATTTTTGCATTCGGTCTGATTCCGCCGGCTCACCCCGTGAGGTTCTCCTGACCCCGGGGTCAGGAATTTTTGGATTTCTGGGCCAAAAATTGTGCCGTCCCAAATCCAGCATGCAAAAGCACTCCTAACCCTGACATTCCACCCCGAATCTCATGGCGGTGTTCATTTTTGCGTTCGGCCTGATTCGGCCGGGCTCGCCCCGTGAGGTTTTCCTGACCCCGGGGTCAGGAATTTTTGGATTTCTGGGCCAAAAATTGTGCCGTCCCAAATCCAGCATGCAAAAGCACTCCTAACCCTTACATTCCACCCCGAATCTCATGGCGGTGTTCATTTTTGCATTCGGCCTGATTCCGCCGGTCTCGCCCCGTGAGCTTTTCCTGACCCCGGGGTCAGGAATTTTTGGATTTCTGGGCCAAAAACTGTGCCGTCCCAAATCCAGCATGCAAAAGCACTCCTAACCCAAACATTCCACCCCGAATCTCATGGCGGTGTTCATTTTTGCATTCGGCCTGATTCCGCCGGGCTCGCCCCGTGAGGTTTTCCTGACCCCGGGGTCAGGAATTTTTGGATTTCTGGGCCAAAAATTGTGCCGTCCCAAATCCAGCATGCAAAAGCACTCCTAACCCGTACATTCCACCCCGAATCTCATGGCGGTGTTCATTTTTGCATTCGGCCTGATTCCGCCGGGCTCACCCCGTGAGGTTTTCCTGACCCCGGGGTCAGGAATTTTTGGATTTCTGGGCCAAAAATTGTGCCGTCCCAAATCCAGCATGCAAAAGCACTCCTAACCCTTACATTCCAACCCGAATCTCATGGCGGTGTTCATTTTTGCATTCGGCCTGATTCCGCCGGGCTCGCCCCGTGAGCTTTTCCTGACCCCGGGGTCAGGAATTTTTGGATTTCTGGGCCAAAAATTGTGCCGTCCCAAATCCAGCATGCAAAAGCACTCCTAACCCTTACATTCCACCCGAATCTCATGGCGGTGTTCATTTTTGCATTCGGCCTGATTCCGCCGGGCTCGCCCCGTGAGGTTTTCCTGACCCCGGGGGTCAGGAATTTTTGGATTTCTGGGCCAAAAATTGTGCCGTCCCAAATCCAGCATGCAAAAGCACTCCTAACCCTTACATTCCACCCCGAATCTCATGGCGGTGTTCATTTTTGCGTTCGGCCTGATTCCGCCGGGCTCGCCCCGTGAGGTTTTCCTGACCCCGGGGTCAGGAATTTTTGGATTTCTGGGCCAAAAATTGTGCCGTCCCAAATCCAGCATGCAAAAGCACTCCTAACCCTTACATTCCACCCCGAATCTCATGGCGGTGTTCATTTTTGCGTTCGGCCTGATTCGGCCGGGCTCGCCCCGTGAGGTTTTCCTGACCCCGGGGTCAGGAATTTTTGGATTTCTCGGCCAAAAATTGTGCCGTCCCAAATCCAGCATGCAAAAGCACTCCTAACCCTTACATTCCACCCCGAATCTCATGGCGGTGTTCATTTTTGCGTTCGGCCTGATTCCGCCGGGCTCGCCCCGTGAGGTTTTCCTGACCCCGGGGTCAAGAATTTTTGGATTTCTGGGCCAAAAATTGTGCCGTCCCAAATCCAGCATGCAAAAGCACTCCTAAGCCTTACATTCCACCCCGAATCTCATGGCGGTGTTCATTTTTGCATTCGGCCTGATTCCGCCGGGCTCGCCCCGTGAGGTTTTCCTGACCCCGGGGTCAGGAATTTTTGGATTTCTGGGCCAAAAATTGTGCCGTCCCAAATCCAGCATGCAAAAGCACTCCTAACCCTTACATTCCACCCCGAATCTCATGGCGGTGTTCATTTTTGCGTTCGGCCTGATTCCGCCGGGCTCGCCCCGTGAGGTTTTCCTGACCCCGGGGTCAGGAATTTTTGGATTTCTCGGCCAAAAATTGTGCCGTCCCAAATCCAGCATGCAAAAGCACTCCTAACCCTTACATTCCACCCCGAATCTCATGGCGGTGTTCATTTTTGCGTTCGGCCTGATTCGGCCGGGCTCGCCCCGTGAGGTTTTCCTGACCCCGGGGTCAGGAATTTTGGATTTCTGGGCCAAAAATTGTGCCGTCCCAAATCCAGCATGCAAAAGCACTCCTAACCCGTACATTCCACCCCGAATCTCATGGCGGTGTTCATTTTTGCATTCGGCCTGATTCCGCCGGGCTCACCCGTGAGGTTTTCCTGACCCCGGGGTCAGGAATTTTGGATTTCTGGGCCAAAAATTGTGCCGTCCCAAATCCAGCATGCAAAAGCACTCCTAACCCTTACATTCCAACCCGAATCTCATGGCGGTGTTCATTTTTGCATTCGGCCTGATTCCGCCGGGCTCGCCCCGTGAGCTTTTCCTGACCCCGGGGTCAGGAATTTTTGGATTTCTGGGCCAAAAATTGTGCCGTCCCAAATCCAGCATGCAAAAGCACTCCTAAGCCTTACATTCCACCCCGAATCTCATGGCGGTGTTTATTTTTGCGTTCGGCTAATTCCGCCGGGCTCGCCCCGTGAGGTTTTCCTGACCCCGGGGTCAGGAATTTTTGGATTTCTGGGCCAAAAATTGTGCCGTCCCAAATCCAGCATGCAAAAGCACTCCTAACCCTTACATTCCACCCCGAATCTCATGGCGGTGTTCATTTTTGCATTCGGTCTGATTCCGCCGGCTCACCCCGTGAGGTTCTCCTGACCCCGGGGTCAGGAATTTTTGGATTTCTGGGCCAAAAATTGTGCCGTCCAAAATCCAGCATGCAAAAGCACTCCTAACCCTTACATTCCACCCCGAATCTCATGGCGGTGTTCATTTTTGCATTCGGCCTGATTCCGCCGGGCTCGCCCCGTGAGCTTTTCCTGACCCCGGGGTCAGGAATTTTTGGATTTCTGGGCCAAAATTGTGCCGTCCAAAATCCAGCATGCAAAAGCACTCCTAACCCTTACATTCCACCCCGATTCTCATGGCGGTGTTCATTTTTGCATTCGGCCTGATTCCGCCGGGCTCGCCCCGTGAGCTTTTCCTGACTCCGGGGTCAGGAATTTTTGGATTTCTGGGCCAAAAATTGTGCCGTCCCAAATCCAGCATGCAAAAGCACTCCTAACCCTTACATTCCACCCCGAATCTCATGGCGGTGTTCATTTTTGCATTCGGCCTGATTCCGCCGGGCTCGCCCCGTGAGGTTTTCCTGACCCCGGGGTCAGGAATTTTTGGATTTCTGGGCCAAAAATTGTGCCGTCCCAAATCCAGCATGCAAAAGCACTCCTAACCCTTACATTCCACCCCGAATCTCATGGCGGTGTTCATTTTTGCGTTCGGCCTGATTCCGCCGGGCTCGCCCCGTGAGGTTTTCCTGACCCCGGGGTCAGGAATTTTTGGATTTCTCGGCCAAAAATTGTGCCGTCCCAAATCCAGCATGCAAAAGCACTCCTAACCCTTACATTCCACCCCGAATCTCATGGCGGTGTTCATTTTTGCGTTCGGCCTGATTCGGCCGGGCTCGCCCCGTGAGGTTTTCCTGACCCCGGGGTCAGGAATTTTTGGATTTCTGGGCCAAAAATTGTGCCGTCCCAAATCCAGCATGCAAAAGCACTCCTAACCCGTACATTCCACCCCGAATCTCATGGCGGTGTTCATTTTTGCATTCGGCCTGATTCCCCCGGGCTCGCCCCGTGAGGTTTTCCTGACCCCGGGTCAGGAATTTTTGGATTTCTCGGCCAAAAATTGTGCCGTCCCAAATCCAGCATGCAAAAGCACTCCTAACCCTTACATTCCACCCCGAATCTCATGGCGGTGTTCATTTTTGCGTTCGGCCTGATTCCGCCGGGCTCGCCCCGTGAGGTTTTCCTGACCCCGGGGTCAAGAATTTTTGGATTTCTGGGCCAAAATTGTGCCGTCCCAAATCCAGCATGCAAAAGCACTCCTAAGCCTTACATTCCACCCCGAATCTCATGGCGGTGTTCATTTTTGCATTCGGCCTGATTCCGCCGGGCTCGCCCCGTGAGGTTTTCCTGACCCCGGGGTCAGGAATTTTTGGATTTCTGGGCCAAAAATTGTGCCGTCCCAAATCCAGCATGCAAAAGCACTCCTAACCCTTACATTCCACCCCGAATCTCATGGCGGTGTTCATTTTTGCGTTCGGCCTGATTCCGCCGGGCTCGCCCCGTGAGGTTTTCCTGACCCCGGGGTCAGGAATTTTTGGATTTCTCGGCCAAAAATTGTGCCGTCCCAAATCCAGCATGCAAAAGCACTCCTAACCCTTACATTCCACCCCGAATCTCATGGCGGTGTTCATTTTTGCGTTCGGCCTGATTCGGCCGGGCTCGCCCCGTGAGGTTTTCCTGACCCCGGGGTCAGGAATTTTTGGATTTCTGGGCCAAAAATTGTGCCGTCCCAAATCCAGCATGCAAAAGCACTCCTAACCCGTACATTCCACCCCGAATCTCATGGCGGTGTTCATTTTTGCATTCGGCCTGATTCCGCCGGGCTCACCCCGTGAGGTTTTCCTGACCCCGGGGTCAGGAATTTTTGGATTTCTGGGCCAAAAATTGTGCCGTCCCAAATCCAGCATGCAAAAGCACTCCTAACCCTTACATTCCAACCCGAATCTCATGGCGGTGTTCATTTTTGCATTCGGCCTGATTCCGCCGGGCTCGCCCCGTGAGCTTTTCCTGACCCCGGGGTCAGGAATTTTTGGATTTCTGGGCCAAAAATTGTGCCGTCCCAAATCCAGCATGCAAAAGCACTCCTAAGCCTTACATTCCACCCCGAATCTCATGGCGGTGTTTATTTTTGCGTTCGGCCTAATTCCGCCGGGCTCGCCCCGTGAGGTTTTCCTGACCCCGGGGTCAGGAATTTTTGGATTTCTGGGCCAAAAATTGTGCCGTCCCAAATCCAGCATGCAAAAGCACTCCTAACCCTTACATTCCACCCCGAATCTCATGGCGGTGTTCATTTTTGCATTCGGTCTGATTCCGCCGGCTCACCCCGTGAGGTTCTCCTGACCCCGGGGTCAGGAATTTTTGGATTTCTGGGCCAAAAATTGTGCCGTCCAAAATCCAGCATGCAAAAGCACTCCTAACCCTTACATTCCACCCCGAATCTCATGGCGGTGTTCATTTTTGCATTCGGCCTGATTCCGCCGGGCTCGCCCCGTGAGCTTTTCCTGACCCCGGGGTCAGGAATTTTTGGATTTCTGGGCCAAAAATTGTGCCGTCCAAAATCCAGCATGCAAAAGCACTCCTAACCCTTACATTCCACCCCGATTCTCATGGCGGTGTTCATTTTTGCATTCGGCCTGATTCCGCCGGGCTCGCCCCGTGAGGTTTTCCTGACTCCGGGGTCAGGAATTTTTGGATTTCTGGGCCAAAAATTGTGCCGTCCCAAATCCAGCATGCAAAAGCACTCCTAACCCTTACATTCCACCCCGAATCTCATGGCGGTGTTCATTTTTGCGTTCGGCCTGATTCCGCCGGGCTCGCCCCGTGAGGTTTTCCTGACCCCGGGGTCAGGAATTTTTGGATTTCTCGGCCAAAAATTGTGCCGTCCCAAATCCAGCATGCAAAAGCACTCCTAACCCTTACATTCCACCCCGAATCTCATGGCGGTGTTCATTTTTGCGTTCGGCCTGATTCCCCCGGGCTCGCCCCGTGAGGTTTTCCTGACCCCGGGGTCAGGAATTTTTGGATTTCTCGGCCAAAAATTGTGCCGTCCCAAATCCAGCATGCAAAAGCACTCCTAACCCTTACATTCCACCCCGAATCTCATGGCGGTGTTCATTTTTGCGTTCGGCCTGATTCGGCCGGGCTCGCCCCGTGAGGTTTTCCTGACCCCGGGGTCAGGAATTTTTGGATTTCTGGGCCAAAAATTGTGCCGTCCCAAATCCAGCATGCAAAAGCACTCCTAACCCGTACATTCCACCCCGAATCTCATGGCGGTGTTCATTTTTGCATTCGGCCTGATTCCGCCGGGCTCACCCCGTGAGGTTTTCCTGACCCCGGGGTCAGGAATTTTTGGATTTCTGGGCCAAAAATTGTGCCGTCCCAAATCCAGCATGCAAAAGCACTCCTAACCCTTACATTCCAACCCGAATCTCATGGCGGTGTTCATTTTTGCATTCGGCCTGATTCCGCCGGGCTCGCCCCGTGAGCTTTTCCTGACCCCGGGGTCAGGAATTTTTGGATTTCTGGGCCAAAAATTGTGCCGTCCCAAATCCAGCATGCAAAAGCACTCCTAACCCTTACATTCCACCCCGAATCTCATGGCGGTGTTCATTTTTGCATTCGGCCTGATTCCGCCGGGCTCGCCCCGTGAGGTTTTCCTGACCCCAGGGTCAGGAATTTTTGGATTTCTGGGCCAAAAATTGTGCCGTCCCAAATCCAGCATGCAAAAGCACTCCTAACCCTTACATTCCACCCCGAATCTCATGGCGGTGTTCATTTTTGCATTCGGCCTGATTCCGCCGGGCTCGCCCCGTGAGGTTTTCCTGACCCCGGGGTCAGGAATTTTTGGATTTCTGGGCCAAAAATTGTGCCGTCCCAAATCCAGCATGCAAAAGCACTCCTAACCCTTACATTCCACCCCGAATCTCATGGCGGTGTTCATTTTTGCGTTCGGCCTGATTCCGCCGGGCTCGCCCCGTGAGGTTTTCCTGACCCCGGGGTCAGGAATTTTTGGATTTCTGGGCCAAAAATTGTGCCGTCCCAAATCCAGCATGCAAAAGCACTCCTAACCCTTACATTCCACCCCGAATCTCATGGCGGTGTTCATTTTTGCATTCGGTCTGATTCCGCCGGCTCACCCCGTGAGGTTCTCCTGACCCCGGGGTCAGGAATTTTTGGATTTCTGGGCCAAAAATTGTGCCGTCCAAAATCCAGCATGCAAAAGCACTCCTAACCCTTACATTCCACCCCGAATATCATGGCGGTGTTCATTTTTGCATTCGGCCTGATTCCGCCGGGCTCGCCCCGGGAGCTTTTCCTGACCCCGGGGTCAGGAATTTTTGGATTTCTGGGCCAAAAATTGTGCCGTCCCAAATCCAGCATGCAAAAGCACTCCTAACCCTTACATTCCACCCCGAATCTCATGGCGGTGTTCATTTTTGCATTCGGCCTGATTCCGCCGGGCTCGCCCCGTGAGGTTTTCCTGACCCCGGGGTCAGGAATTTTTGGATTTCTGGGCCAAAAATTGTGCCGTCCCAAATCCAGCATGCAAAAGCACTCCTAACCCTTACATTCCACCCCGAATCTCATGGCGGTGTTCATTTTTGCGTTCGGCCTGATTCCGCCAGGCTCGCCCCGTGAGGTTTTCCTGACCCCGGGGTCAGGAATTTTTGGATTTCTCGGCCAAAAATTGTGCCGTCCCAAATCCAGCATGCAAAAGCACTCCTAACCCTTACATTCCACCCCAAATCTCATGGCGGTGTTCATTTTTGCGTTCGGCCTGATTCGGCCGGGCTCGCCCCGTGAGGTTTTCCTGACCCCGGGGTCAGGAATTTTTGGATTTCTGGGCCAAAAATTGTGCCGTCCCAAATCCAGCATGCAAAAGCACTCCTAACCCTTACATTCCACCCCGAATCTCATGGCGGTGTTCATTTTTGCGTTCGGCCTGATTCGGCCGGGCTAGCCCCGTGAGGTTTTCCTGACCCCGGGGTCAGGAATTTTTGGATTTCTGGGCCAAAAATTGTGCCGTCCCAAATCCAGCATGCAAAAGCACTCCTAACCCTTACATTCCACCCCGAATCTCATGGCGGTGTTCATTTTTGCATTCGGTCTGATTCCGCCGGCTCACCCCGTGAGGTTCTCCTGACCCCGGGGTCAGGAATTTTTGGATTTCTGGGCCAAAAATTGTGCCGTCCAAAATCCAGCATGCAAAAGCACTCCTAACCCTTACATTCCACCCCGAATCTCATGGCGGTGTTCATTTTTGCATTCGGCCTGATTCCGCCGGGCTCGCCCCGTGAGCTTTTCCTGACCCCGGGGTCAGGAATTTTTGGATTTCTGGGCCAAAAATTGTGCCGTCCAAAATCCAGCATGCAAAAGCACTCCTAACCCTTACATTCCACCCCGATTCTCATGGCGGTGTTCATTTTTGCATTCGGCCTGATTCCGCCGGGCTCGCCCCGTGAGGTTTTCCTGACTCCGGGGTCAGGAATTTTTGGATTTCTGGGCCAAAAATTGTGCCGTCCCAAATCCAGCATGCAAAAGCACTCCTAACCCTTACATTCCACCCCGAATCTCATGGCGGTGTTCATTTTTGCGTTCGGCCTGATTCCGCCGGGCTCGCCCCGTGAGGTTTTCCTGACCCCGGGGTCAGGAATTTTTGGATTTCTCGGCCAAAAATTGTGCCGTCCCAAATCCAGCATGCAAAAGCACTCCTAACCCTTACATTCCACCCCGAATCTCATGGCGGTGTTCATTTTTGCGTTCGGCCTGATTCCCCCGGGCTCGCCCCGTGAGGTTTTCCTGACCCCGGGGTCAGGAATTTTTGGATTTCTCGGCCAAAAATTGTGCCGTCCCAAATCCAGCATGCAAAAGCACTCCTAACCCTTACATTCCACCCCGAATCTCATGGCGGTGTTCATTTTTGCGTTCGGCCTGATTCGGCCGGGCTCACCCCGTGAGGTTTTCCTGACCCCGGGGTCAGGAATTTTTGGATTTCTGGGCCAAAAATTGTGCCGTCCCAAATCCAGCATGCAAAAGCACTCCTAACCCGTACATTCCACCCCGAATCTCATGGCGGTGTTCATTTTTGCATTCGGCCTGATTCCGCCGGGCTCACCCCGTGAGGTTTTCCTGACCCCGGGGTCAGGAATTTTTGGATTTCTGGGCCAAAAATTGTGCCGTCCCAAATCCAGCATGCAAAAGCACTCCTAACCCTTACATTCCAACCCGAATCTCATGGCGGTGTTCATTTTTGCATTCGGCCTGATTCCGCCGGGCTCGCCCCGTGAGCTTTTCCTGACCCCGGGGTCAGGAATTTTTGGATTTCTGGGCCAAAAATTGTGCCGTCCCAAATCCAGCATGCAAAAGCACTCCTAACCCTTACATTCCACCCCGAATCTCATGGCGGTGTTCATTTTTGCATTCGGCCTGATTCCGCCGGGCTCGCCCCGTGAGGTTTTCCTGACCCCAGGGTCAGGAATTTTTGGATTTCTGGGCCAAAAATTGTGCCGTCCCAAATCCAGCATGCAAAAGCACTCCTAACCCTTACATTCCACCCCGAATCTCATGGCGGTGTTCATTTTTGCATTCGGCCTGATTCCGCCGGGCTCGCCCCGTGAGGTTTTCCTGACCCCGGGGTCAGGAATTTTTGGATTTCTGGGCCAAAAATTGTGCCGTCCCAAATCCAGCATGCAAAAGCACTCCTAACCCTTACATTCCACCCCGAATCTCATGGCGGTGTTCATTTTTGCGTTCGGCCTGATTCCGCCGGGCTCGCCCCGTGAGGTTTTCCTGACCCCGGGGTCAGGAATTTTTGGATTTCTGGGCCAAAAATTGTGCCGTCCCAAATCCAGCATGCAAAAGCACTCCTAACCCTTACATTCCACCCCGAATCTCATGGCGGTGTTCATTTTTGCATTCGGTCTGATTCCGCCGGCTCACCCCGTGAGGTTCTCCTGACCCCGGGGTCAGGAATTTTTGGATTTCTGGGCCAAAAATTGTGCCGTCCAAAATCCAGCATGCAAAAGCACTCCTAACCCTTACATTCCACCCCGAATATCATGGCGGTGTTCATTTTTGCATTCGGCCTGATTCCGCCGGGCTCGCCCCGGGAGCTTTTCCTGACCCCGGGGTCAGGAATTTTTGGATTTCTGGGCCAAAAATTGTGCCGTCCCAAATCCAGCATGCAAAAGCACTCCTAACCCTTACATTCCACCCCGAATCTCATGGCGGTGTTCATTTTTGCATTCGGCCTGATTCCGCCGGGCTCGCCCCGTGAGGTTTTCCTGACCCCGGGGTCAGGAATTTTTGGATTTCTGGGCCAAAAATTGTGCCGTCCCAAATCCAGCATGCAAAAGCACTCCTAACCCTTACATTCCACCCCGAATCTCATGGCGGTGTTCATTTTTGCGTTCGGCCTGATTCCGCCAGGCTCGCCCCGTGAGGTTTTCCTGACCCCGGGGTCAGGAATTTTTGGATTTCTCGGCCAAAAATTGTGCCGTCCCAAATCCAGCATGCAAAAGCACTCCTAACCCTTACATTCCACCCCAAATCTCATGGCGGTGTTCATTTTTGCGTTCGGCCTGATTCGGCCGGGCTCGCCCCGTGAGGTTTTCCTGACCCCGGGGTCAGGAATTTTTGGATTTCTGGGCCAAAAATTGTGCCGTCCCAAATCCAGCATGCAAAAGCACTCCTAACCCTTACATTCCACCCCGAATCTCATGGCGGTGTTCATTTTTGCGTTCGGCCTGATTCGGCCGGGCTAGCCCCGTGAGGTTTTCCTGACCCCGGGGTCAGGAATTTTTGGATTTCTGGGCCAAAAATTGTGCCGTCCCAAATCCAGCATGCAAAAGCACTCCTAACCCTTACATTCCACCCCGAATCTCATGGCGGTGTTCATTTTTGCATTCGGTCTGATTCCGCCGGCTCACCCCGTGAGGTTCTCCTGACCCCGGGGTCATGAATTTTTGGATTTCTGGCCCAAAAATTGTGCCGTCCAAAATCCAGCATGCAAAAGCACTCCTAACCCTTACATTCCACCCCGAATCTCATGGCGGTGTTCATTTTTGCATTCGGCCTGATTCCGCCGGGCTCGCCCCGTGAGCTTTTCCTGACCCCGGGGTCAGGAATTTTTGGATTTCTGGGCCAAAAATTGTGCCGTCCAAAATCCAGCATGCAAAAGCACTCCTAACCCTTACATTCCACCCCGATTCTCATGGCGGTGTTCATTTTTGCATTCGGCCTGATTCCGCCGGGCTCGCCCCGTGAGGTTTTCCTGACTCCGGGGTCAGGAATTTTTGGATTTCTGGGCCAAAAATTGTGCCGTCCCAAATCCAGCATGCAAAAGCACTCCTAACCCTTACATTCCACCCCGAATCTCATGGCGGTGTTCATTTTTGCGTTCGGCCTGATTCCGCCGGGCTCGCCCCGTGAGGTTTTCCTGACCCCGGGGTCAGGAATTTTTGGATTTCTCGGCCAAAAATTGTGCCGTCCCAAATCCAGCATGCAAAAGCACTCCTAACCCTTACATTCCACCCCGAATCTCATGGCGGTGTTCATTTTTGCGTTCGGCCTGATTCCCCCGGGCTCGCCCCGTGAGGTTTTCCTGACCCCGGGGTCAGGAATTTTTGGATTTCTCGGCCAAAAATTGTGCCGTCCCAAATCCAGCATGCAAAAGCACTCCTAACCCTTACATTCCACCCCGAATCTCATGGCGGTGTTCATTTTTGCGTTCGGCCTGATTCGGCCGGGCTCACCCCGTGAGGTTTTCCTGACCCCGGGGTCAGGAATTTTTGGATTTCTGGGCCAAAAATTGTGCCGTCCCAAATCCAGCATGCAAAAGCACTCCTAACCCGTACATTCCACCCCGAATCTCATGGCGGTGTTCATTTTTGCATTCGGCCTGATTCCGCCGGGCTCACCCCGTGAGGTTTTCCTGACCCCGGGGTCAGGAATTTTTGGATTTCTGGGCCAAAAATTGTGCCGTCCCAAATCCAGCATGCAAAAGCACTCCTAACCCTTACATTCCACCCCGAATCTCATGGCGGTGTTCATTTTTGCGTTCGGCCTGATTCGGCCGGGCTAGCCCCGTGAGGTTTTCCTGACCCCGGGGTCAGGAATTTTTGGATTTCTGGGCCAAAAATTGTGCCGTCCCAAATCCAGCATGCAAAAGCACTCCTAACCCTTACATTCCACCCCGAATCTCATGGCGGTGTTCATTTTTGCATTCGGTCTGATTCCGCCGGCTCACCCCGTGAGGTTCTCCTGACCCCGGGGTCAGGAATTTTTGGATTTCTGGGCCAAAAATTGTGCCGTCCAAAATCCAGCATGCAAAAGCACTCCTAACCCTTACATTCCACCCCGAATCTCATGGCGGTGTTCATTTTTGCATTCGGCCTGATTCCGCCGGGCTCGCCCCGTGAGCTTTTCCTGACCCCGGGGTCAGGAATTTTTGGATTTCTGGGCCAAAAATTGTGCCGTCCAAAATCCAGCATGCAAAAGCACTCCTAACCCTTACATTCCACCCCGATTCTCATGGCGGTGTTCATTTTTGCATTCGGCCTGATTCCGCCGGGCTCGCCCCGTGAGGTTTTCCTGACTCCGGGGTCAGGAATTTTTGGATTTCTGGGCCAAAAATTGTGCCGTCCCAAATCCAGCATGCAAAAGCACTCCTAACCCTTACATTCCACCCCGAATCTCATGGCGGTGTTCATTTTTGCGTTCGGCCTGATTCCGCCGGGCTCGCCCCGTGAGGTTTTCCTGACCCCGGGGTCAGGAATTTTTGGATTTCTCGGCCAAAAATTGTGCCGTCCCAAATCCAGCATGCAAAAGCACTCCTAACCCTTACATTCCACCCCGAATCTCATGGCGGTGTTCATTTTTGCGTTCGGCCTGATTCCCCCGGGCTCGCCCCGTGAGGTTTTCCTGACCCCGGGGTCAGGAATTTTTGGATTTCTCGGCCAAAAATTGTGCCGTCCCAAATCCAGCATGCAAAAGCACTCCTAACCCTTACATTCCACCCCGAATCTCATGGCGGTGTTCATTTTTGCGTTCGGCCTGATTCGGCCGGGCTCACCCCGTGAGGTTTTCCTGACCCCGGGGTCAGGAATTTTTGGATTTCTGGGCCAAAAATTGTGCCGTCCCAAATCCAGCATGCAAAAGCACTCCTAACCCGTACATTCCACCCCGAATCTCATGGCGGTGTTCATTTTTGCATTCGGCCTGATTCCGCCGGGCTCGCCCCGTGAGGTTTTCCTGACCCCGGGGTCAGGAATTTTTGGATTTCTCGGCCAAAAATTGTGCCGTCCCAAATCCAGCATGCAAAAGCACTCCTAACCCTTACATTCCACCCCGAATCTCATGGCGGTGTTCATTTTTGCGTTCGGCCTGATTCCCCCGGGCTCGCCCCGTGAGGTTTTCCTGACCCCGGGGTCAGGAATTTTTGGATTTCTCGGCCAAAAATTGTGCCGTCCCAAATCCAGCATGCAAAAGCACTCCTAACCCTTACATTCCACCCCGAATCTCATGGCGGTGTTCATTTTTGCGTTCGGCCTGATTCGGCCGGGCTCACCCCGTGAGGTTTTCCTGACCCCGGGGTCAGGAATTTTTGGATTTCTGGGCCAAAAATTGTGCCGTCCCAAATCCAGCATGCAAAAGCACTCCTAACCCGTACATTCCACCCCGAATCTCATGGCGGTGTTCATTTTTGCATTCGGCCTGATTCCGCCGGGCTCACCCCGTGAGGTTTTCCTGACCCCGGGGTCAGGAATTTTTGGATTTCTGGGCCAAAAATTGTGCCGTCCCAAATCCAGCATGCAAAAGCACTCCTAACCCTTACATTCCACCCCGAATCTCATGGCGGTGTTCATTTTTGCATTCGGTCTGATTCCGCCGGCTCACCCCGTGAGGTTCTCCTGACCCCGGGGTCAGGAATTTTTGGATTTCTGGGCCAAAAATTGTGCCGTCCAAAATCCAGCATGCAAAAGCACTCCTAACCCTTACATTCCACCCCGAATCTCATGGCGGTGTTCATTTTTGCATTCGGCCTGATTCCGCCGGGCTCGCCCCGTGAGCTTTTCCTGACCCCGGGGTCAGGAATTTTTGGATTTCTGGGCCAAAAATTGTGCCGTCCAAAATCCAGCATGCAAAAGCACTCCTAACCCTTACATTCCACCCCGATTCTCATGGCGGTGTTCATTTTTGCATTCGGCCTGATTCCGCCGGGCTCGCCCCGTGAGGTTTTCCTGACTCCGGGGTCAGGAATTTTTGGATTTCTGGGCCAAAAATTGTGCCGTCCCAAATCCAGCATGCAAAAGCACTCCTAACCCTTACATTCCACCCCGAATCTCATGGCGGTGTTCATTTTTGCGTTCGGCCTGATTCCGCCGGGCTCGCCCCGTGAGGTTTTCCTGACCCCGGGGTCAGGAATTTTTGGATTTCTCGGCCAAAAATTGTGCCGTCCCAAATCCAGCATGCAAAAGCACTCCTAACCCTTACATTCCACCCCGAATCTCATGGCGGTGTTCATTTTTGCGTTCGGCCTGATTCCCCCGGGCTCGCCCCGTGAGGTTTTCCTGACCCCGGGGTCAGGAATTTTTGGATTTCTCGGCCAAAAATTGTGCCGTCCCAAATCCAGCATGCAAAAGCACTCCTAACCCTTACATTCCACCCCGAATCTCATGGCGGTGTTCATTTTTGCGTTCGGCCTGATTCGGCCGGGCTCACCCCGTGAGGTTTTCCTGACCCCGGGGTCAGGAATTTTTGGATTTCTGGGCCAAAAATTGTGCCGTCCCAAATCCAGCATGCAAAAGCACTCCTAACCCGTACATTCCACCCCGAATCTCATGGCGGTGTTCATTTTTGCATTCGGCCTGATTCCGCCGGGCTCGCCCCGTGAGGTTTTCCTGACCCCGGGGTCAGGAATTTTTGGATTTCTCGGCCAAAAATTGTGCCGTCCCAAATCCAGCATGCAAAAGCACTCCTAACCCTTACATTCCACCCCGAATCTCATGGCGGTGTTCATTTTTGCGTTCGGCCTGATTCCCCCGGGCTCGCCCCGTGAGGTTTTCCTGACCCCGGGGTCAGGAATTTTTGGATTTCTCGGCCAAAAATTGTGCCGTCCCAAATCCAGCATGCAAAAGCACTCCTAACCCTTACATTCCACCCCGAATCTCATGGCGGTGTTCATTTTTGCGTTCGGCCTGATTCGGCCGGGCTCACCCCGTGAGGTTTTCCTGACCCCGGGGTCAGGAATTTTTGGATTTCTGGGCCAAAAATTGTGCCGTCCCAAATCCAGCATGCAAAAGCACTCCTAACCCGTACATTCCACCCCGAATCTCATGGCGGTGTTCATTTTTGCATTCGGCCTGATTCCGCCGGGCTCACCCCGTGAGGTTTTCCTGACCCCGGGGTCAGGAATTTTTGGATTTCTGGGCCAAAAATTGTGCCGTCCCAAATCCAGCATGCAAAAGCACTCCTAACCCTTACATTCCAACCCGAATCTCATGGCGGTGTTCATTTTTGCATTCGGCCTGATTCCGCCGGGCTCGCCCCGTGAGCTTTTCCTGACCCCGGGGTCAGGAATTTTTGGATTTCTGGGCCAAAAATTGTGCCGTCCCAAATCCAGCATGCAAAAGCACTCCTAACCCTTACATTCCACCCCGAATCTCATGGCGGTGTTCATTTTTGCATTCGGCCTGATTCCGCCGGGCTCGCCCCGTGAGGTTTTCCTGACCCCAGGGTCAGGAATTTTTGGATTTCTGGGCCAAAAATTGTGCCGTCCCAAATCCAGCATGCAAAAGCACTCCTAACCCTTACATTCCACCCCGAATCTCATGGCGGTGTTCATTTTTGCATTCGGCCTGATTCCGCCGGGCTCGCCCCGTGAGGTTTTCCTGACCCCGGGGTCAGGAATTTTTGGATTTCTGGGCCAAAAATTGTGCCGTCCCAAATCCAGCATGCAAAAGCACTCCTAACCCTTACATTCCACCCCGAATCTCATGGCGGTGTTCATTTTTGCGTTCGGCCTGATTCCGCCGGGCTCGCCCCGTGAGGTTTTCCTGACCCCGGGGTCAGGAATTTTTGGATTTCTGGGCCAAAAATTGTGCCGTCCCAAATCCAGCATGCAAAAGCACTCCTAACCCTTACATTCCACCCCGAATCTCATGGCGGTGTTCATTTTTGCATTCGGTCTGATTCCGCCGGCTCACCCCGTGAGGTTCTCCTGACCCCGGGGTCAGGAATTTTTGGATTTCTGGGCCAAAAATTGTGCCGTCCAAAATCCAGCATGCAAAAGCACTCCTAACCCTTACATTCCACCCCGAATATCATGGCGGTGTTCATTTTTGCATTCGGCCTGATTCCGCCGGGCTCGCCCCGGGAGCTTTTCCTGACCCCGGGGTCAGGAATTTTTGGATTTCTGGGCCAAAAATTGTGCCGTCCCAAATCCAGCATGCAAAAGCACTCCTAACCCTTACATTCCACCCCGAATCTCATGGCGGTGTTCATTTTTGCATTCGGCCTGATTCCGCCGGGCTCGCCCCGTGAGGTTTTCCTGACCCCGGGGTCAGGAATTTTTGGATTTCTGGGCCAAAAATTGTGCCGTCCCAAATCCAGCATGCAAAAGCACTCCTAACCCTTACATTCCACCCCGAATCTCATGGCGGTGTTCATTTTTGCGTTCGGCCTGATTCCGCCAGGCTCGCCCCGTGAGGTTTTCCTGACCCCGGGGTCAGGAATTTTTGGATTTCTCGGCCAAAAATTGTGCCGTCCCAAATCCAGCATGCAAAAGCACTCCTAACCCTTACATTCCACCCCAAATCTCATGGCGGTGTTCATTTTTGCGTTCGGCCTGATTCGGCCGGGCTCGCCCCGTGAGGTTTTCCTGACCCCGGGGTCAGGAATTTTTGGATTTCTGGGCCAAAAATTGTGCCGTCCCAAATCCAGCATGCAAAAGCACTCCTAACCCTTACATTCCACCCCGAATCTCATGGCGGTGTTCATTTTTGCGTTCGGCCTGATTCGGCCGGGCTAGCCCCGTGAGGTTTTCCTGACCCCGGGGTCAGGAATTTTTGGATTTCTGGGCCAAAAATTGTGCCGTCCCAAATCCAGCATGCAAAAGCACTCCTAACCCTTACATTCCACCCCGAATCTCATGGCGGTGTTCATTTTTGCATTCGGTCTGATTCCGCCGGCTCACCCCGTGAGGTTCTCCTGACCCCGGGGTCAGGAATTTTTGGATTTCTGGGCCAAAAATTGTGCCGTCCAAAATCCAGCATGCAAAAGCACTCCTAACCCTTACATTCCACCCCGAATCTCATGGCGGTGTTCATTTTTGCATTCGGCCTGATTCCGCCGGGCTCGCCCCGTGAGCTTTTCCTGACCCCGGGGTCAGGAATTTTTGGATTTCTGGGCCAAAAATTGTGCCGTCCAAAATCCAGCATGCAAAAGCACTCCTAACCCTTACATTCCACCCCGATTCTCATGGCGGTGTTCATTTTTGCATTCGGCCTGATTCCGCCGGGCTCGCCCCGTGAGGTTTTCCTGACTCCGGGGTCAGGAATTTTTGGATTTCTGGGCCAAAAATTGTGCCGTCCCAAATCCAGCATGCAAAAGCACTCCTAACCCTTACATTCCACCCCGAATCTCATGGCGGTGTTCATTTTTGCGTTCGGCCTGATTCCGCCGGGCTCGCCCCGTGAGGTTTTCCTGACCCCGGGGTCAGGAATTTTTGGATTTCTCGGCCAAAAATTGTGCCGTCCCAAATCCAGCATGCAAAAGCACTCCTAACCCTTACATTCCACCCCGAATCTCATGGCGGTGTTCATTTTTGCGTTCGGCCTGATTCCCCCGGGCTCGCCCCGTGAGGTTTTCCTGACCCCGGGGTCAGGAATTTTTGGATTTCTCGGCCAAAAATTGTGCCGTCCCAAATCCAGCATGCAAAAGCACTCCTAACCCTTACATTCCACCCCGAATCTCATGGCGGTGTTCATTTTTGCGTTCGGCCTGATTCGGCCGGGCTCACCCCGTGAGGTTTTCCTGACCCCGGGGTCAGGAATTTTTGGATTTCTGGGCCAAAAATTGTGCCGTCCCAAATCCAGCATGCAAAAGCACTCCTAACCCGTACATTCCACCCCGAATCTCATGGCGGTGTTCATTTTTGCATTCGGCCTGATTCCGCCGGGCTCACCCCGTGAGGTTTTCCTGACCCCGGGGTCAGGAATTTTTGGATTTCTGGGCCAAAAATTGTGCCGTCCCAAATCCAGCATGCAAAAGCACTCCTAACCCTTACATTCCACCCCGAATCTCATGGCGGTGTTCATTTTTGCGTTCGGCCTGATTCGGCCGGGCTAGCCCCGTGAGGTTTTCCTGACCCCGGGGTCAGGAATTTTTGGATTTCTGGGCCAAAAATTGTGCCGTCCCAAATCCAGCATGCAAAAGCACTCCTAACCCTTACATTCCACCCCGAATCTCATGGCGGTGTTCATTTTTGCATTCGGTCTGATTCCGCCGGCTCACCCCGTGAGGTTCTCCTGACCCCGGGGTCAGGAATTTTTGGATTTCTGGGCCAAAAATTGTGCCGTCCAAAATCCAGCATGCAAAAGCACTCCTAACCCTTACATTCCACCCCGAATCTCATGGCGGTGTTCATTTTTGCATTCGGCCTGATTCCGCCGGGCTCGCCCCGTGAGCTTTTCCTGACCCCGGGGTCAGGAATTTTTGGATTTCTGGGCCAAAAATTGTGCCGTCCAAAATCCAGCATGCAAAAGCACTCCTAACCCTTACATTCCACCCCGATTCTCATGGCGGTGTTCATTTTTGCATTCGGCCTGATTCCGCCGGGCTCGCCCCGTGAGGTTTTCCTGACTCCGGGGTCAGGAATTTTTGGATTTCTGGGCCAAAAATTGTGCCGTCCCAAATCCAGCATGCAAAAGCACTCCTAACCCTTACATTCCACCCCGAATCTCATGGCGGTGTTCATTTTTGCGTTCGGCCTGATTCCGCCGGGCTCGCCCCGTGAGGTTTTCCTGACCCCGGGGTCAGGAATTTTTGGATTTCTCGGCCAAAAATTGTGCCGTCCCAAATCCAGCATGCAAAAGCACTCCTAACCCTTACATTCCACCCGAATCTCATGGCGGTGTTCATTTTTGCGTTCGGCCTGATTCCCCCGGGCTCGCCCCGTGAGGTTTTCCTGACCCCGGGGTCAGGAATTTTTGGATTTCTCGGCCAAAAATTGTGCCGTCCCAAATCCAGCATGCAAAAGCACTCCTAACCCTTACATTCCACCCCGAATCTCATGGCGGTGTTCATTTTTGCGTTCGGCCTGATTCGGCCGGGCTCACCCCGTGAGGTTTTCCTGACCCCGGGGTCAGGAATTTTTGGATTTCTGGGCCAAAAATTGTGCCGTCCCAAATCCAGCATGCAAAAGCACTCCTAACCCGTACATTCCACCCCGAATCTCATGGCGGTGTTCATTTTTGCATTCGGCCTGATTCCGCCGGGCTCACCCCGTGAGGTTTTCCTGACCCCGGGGTCAGGAATTTTTGGATTTCTGGGCCAAAAATTGTGCCGTCCCAAATCCAGCATGCAAAAGCACTCCTAACCCTTACATTCCAACCCGAATCTCATGGCGGTGTTCATTTTTGCATTCGGCCTGATTCCGCCGGGCTCGCCCCGTGAGCTTTTCCTGACCCCGGGGTCAGGAATTTTTGGATTTCTGGGCCAAAAATTGTGCCGTCCCAAATCCAGCATGCAAAAGCACTCCTAACCCTTACATTCCACCCCGAATCTCATGGCGGTGTTCATTTTTGCATTCGGCCTGATTCCGCCGGGCTCGCCCCGTGAGGTTTTCCTGACCCCAGGGTCAGGAATTTTTGGATTTCTGGGCCAAAAATTGTGCCGTCCCAAATCCAGCATGCAAAAGCACTCCTAACCCTTACATTCCACCCCGAATCTCATGGCGGTGTTCATTTTTGCATTCGGCCTGATTCCGCCGGGCTCGCCCCGTGAGGTTTTCTGACCCCGGGGTCAGGAATTTTTGGATTTCTGGGCCAAAAATTGTGCCGTCCCAAATCCAGCATGCAAAAGCACTCCTAACCCTTACATTCCACCCCGAATCTCATGGCGGTGTTCATTTTTGCGTTCGGCCTGATTCCGCCGGGCTCGCCCCGTGAGGTTTTCCTGACCCCGGGGTCAGGAATTTTTGGATTTCTGGGCCAAAAATTGTGCCGTCCCAAATCCAGCATGCAAAAGCACTCCTAACCCTTACATTCCACCCCGAATCTCATGGCGGTGTTCATTTTTGCATTCGGTCTGATTCCGCCGGCTCACCCCGTGAGGTTCTCCTGACCCCGGGGTCAGGAATTTTTGGATTTCTGGGCCAAAAATTGTGCCGTCCAAAATCCAGCATGCAAAAGCACTCCTAACCCTTACATTCCACCCCGAATATCATGGCGGTGTTCATTTTTGCATTCGGCCTGATTCCGCCGGGCTCGCCCCGGGAGCTTTTCCTGACCCCGGGGTCAGGAATTTTTGGATTTCTGGGCCAAAAATTGTGCCGTCCCAAATCCAGCATGCAAAAGCACTCCTAACCCTTACATTCCACCCCGAATCTCATGGCGGTGTTCATTTTTGCATTCGGCCTGATTCCGCCGGGCTCGCCCCGTGAGGTTTTCCTGACCCCGGGGTCAGGAATTTTTGGATTTCTGGGCCAAAAATTGTGCCGTCCCAAATCCAGCATGCAAAAGCACTCCTAACCCTTACATTCCACCCCGAATCTCATGGCGGTGTTCATTTTTGCGTTCGGCCTGATTCCGCCAGGCTCGCCCCGTGAGGTTTTCCTGACCCCGGGGTCAGGAATTTTTGGATTTCTCGGCCAAAAATTGTGCCGTCCCAAATCCAGCATGCAAAAGCACTCCTAACCCTTACATTCCACCCCAAATCTCATGGCGGTGTTCATTTTTGCGTTCGGCCTGATTCGGCCGGGCTCGCCCCGTGAGGTTTTCCTGACCCCGGGGTCAGGAATTTTTGGATTTCTGGGCCAAAAATTGTGCCGTCCCAAATCCAGCATGCAAAAGCACTCCTAACCCTTACATTCCACCCCGAATCTCATGGCGGTGTTTATTTTTGCGTTCGGCCTGATTCCGCAGGGCTCGCCCCGTGAGGTTTTCCTGACCCCGGGGTCAGGAATTTTTGGATTTCTGGGCCAAAAATTGTGCCGTCCCAAATCCAGCATGCAAAAGCACTCCTAACCCTTACATTCCACCCCGAATCTCATGGCGGTGTTCATTTTTGCATTCGGTCTGATTCCGCCGGCTCACCCCGTGAGGTTCTCCTGACCCCGGGGTCAGGAATTTTTGGATTTCTGGGCCAAAAATTGTGCCGTCCAAAATCCAGCATGCAAAAGCACTCCTAACCCTTACATTCCACCCCGAATATCATGGCGGTGTTCATTTTTGCATTCGGCCTGATTCCGCCGGGCTCGCCCCGGGAGCTTTTCCTGACCCCGGGGTCAGGAATTTTTGGATTTCTGGGCCAAAAATTGTGCCGTCCCAAATCCAGCATGCAAAAGCACTCCTAACCCTTACATTCCACCCCGAATCTCATGGCGGTGTTCATTTTTGCGTTCGGCCTGATTCCGCCGGGCTCGCCCCGTGAGGTTTTCCTGACCCCGGGGTCAGGAATTTTTGGATTTCTGGGCCAAAAATTGTGCCGTCCCAAATCCAGCATGCAAAAGCACTCCTAACCCTTACATTCCACCCCGAATCTCATGGCGGTGTTCATTTTTGCGTTCGGTCTGATTCCGCCAGGCTCGCCCCGTGAGGTTTTCCTGACCCCGGGGTCAGGAATTTTTGGATTTCTCGGCCAAAAATTGTGCCGTCCCAAATCCAGCATGCAAAAGCACTCCTAACCCTTACATTCCACCCCAAATCTCATGGCGGTGTTCATTTTTGCGTTCGGCCTGATTCGGCCGGGCTCGCCCCGTGAGGTTTTCCTGACCCCGGGGTCAGGAATTTTTGGATTTCTGGGCCAAAAATTGTGCCGTCCCAAATCCAGCATGCAAAAGCACTCCTAACCCTTACATTCCACCCCGAATCTCATGGCGGTGTTCATTTTTGCATTCGGCCTGATTCCGCCGGGCTCACCCCGTGAGGTTTTCCTGACCCCGTGGTCAGGAATTTTTGGATTTCTGGGCCAAAAATTGTGCCGTCCCAAATCCAGCATGCAAAAGCACTCCTAAGCCTTACATTCCACCCCGAATCTCATGGCGGTGTTCATTTTTGCATTCGGCCTGATTCCGCCGGGCTCACCCCGTGAGGTTTTCCTGAGCCCGGGGTCAGGAATTTTTGGATTTCTGGGCCAAAAATTGTGCCGTCCCAAATCCAGCATGCAAAAGCACTCCTAACCCTTACATTCCACCCCGAATCTCTTGGCGGTGTTCATTTTTGCGTTCGGCCTGATTCCGCCGGGCTCGCCCCGTGAGGTTTTCCTGACCCCGGGGTCAAAAATTTTTGGATTTCTGGGCCAAAAATTGTGCCGTCCCAAATCCAGCATGCAAAAGCACTCCTAACCCTTACATTCCACCCCGAATCTCATGGCGGTGTTCATTTTTGCGTTCGGCCTGATTCCGCCAGGCTCGCCCCGTGAGGTTTTCCTGACCCCGGGGTCAGGAATTTTTGGATTTCTCGGCCAAAAATTGTGCCGTCCCAAATCCAGCATGCAAAAGCACTCCTAACCCTTACATTCCACCCCGAATCTCATGGCGGTGTTCATTTTTGCGTTCGGCCTGATTCCGCCAGGCTCGCCCCGTGAGGTTTTCCTGACCCCGGGGTCAGGAATTTTTGGATTTCTCGGCCAAAAATTGTGCCGTCCCAAATCCAGCATGCAAAAGCACTCCTAACCCTTACATTCCACCCCAAATCTCATGGCGGTGTTCATTTTTGCGTTCGGCCTGATTCGGCCGGGCTTGCCCCGTGAGGTTTTCCTGACCCCGGGGTCAGGAATTTTTGGATTTCTGGGCCAAAAATTGTGCCGTCCCAAATCCAGCATGCAAAAGCACTCCTAACCCTTACATTCCACCCCGAATCTCATGGCGGTGTTCATTTTTGCATTCGGCCTGATTCCGCCGGGCTCACCCCGTGAGGTTTTCCTGAGCCCGTGGTCAGGAATTTTTGGATTTCTGGGCCAAAAATTGTGCCGTCCCAAATCCAGCATGCAAAAGCACTCCTAAGCCTTACATTCCACCCCGAATCTCATGGCGGTGTTCATTTTTGCATTCGGCCTGATTCCGCCGGGCTCACCCCGTGAGGTTTTCCTGAGCCCGGGGTCAGGAATTTTTGGATTTCTGGGCCAAAAATTGTGCCGTCCCAAATCCAGCATGCAAAAGCACTCCTAACCCTTACATTCCACCCCGAATCTCATGGCGGTGTTCATTTTTGCGTTCGGCCTGATTCCGCCGGGCTCGCCCCGTGAGGTTTTCCTGACCCCGGGGTCAAAAATTTTTGGATTTCTGGGCCAAAAATTGTGCCGTCCCAAATCCAGCATGCAAAAGCACTCCTAACCCTTACATTCCACCCCGAATCTCATGGCGGTGTTCATTTTTGCATTCGGCCTGATTCCGCCGGGCTCACCCCGTGAGGTTTTCCTGACCCCGGGGTCAGGAATTTTTGGATTTCTGGGCCAAAAACTGTGCCGTCCCAAATCCAGCATGCAAAAGCACTCCTAACCCTCACATTCCACCCCGAATCTCATGGTGGTGTTCATTTTTGCGTTCGGCCTGATTCCGCCGGGCTCACCCCGTGAGGTTTTCCTGACCCCGGGGTCAGGAATTTTTGGATTTCTGGGCCAAAAATTGTGCCGTCCCAAATCCAGCATGCAAAAGCACTCCTAACCCTTACATTCCACCCCGAATCTCATGGCGGTGTTCATTTTTGCATTCGGCCTGATTCCGCCGGGCTCACCCCGTGAGGTTTTCCTGACCCCGGGGTCAGGAATTTTTGGATTTCTGGGCCAAAAATTGTGCCGTCCCAAATCCAGCATGCAAAAGCACTCCTAACCCTTACATTCCACCCCGAATCTCATGGCGGTGTTCATTTTTGCGTTTGGCCTGATTCCGCCGGGCTCGCCCCGTGAGGTTTTCCGGACCCCGGGGTCAGGAATTTTTGGATTTCTGGGCCAAAAATTGTGCCGTCCCAAATCCAGCATGCAAAAGCACTCCTAACCCTTACATTCCACCCCGAATCTCATGGCGGTGTTCATTTTTGCATTCGGCCTGATTCCGCCGGGCTCACCCCGTGAGGTTTTCCTGACCCCGGGGTCAGGAATTTTTGGATTTCTGGGCCAAAAACTGTGCCGTCCCAAATCCAGCATGCAAAAGCACTCCTAACCCTCACATTCCACCCCGAATCTCATGGCGGTGTTCATTTTTGCGTTCGGCCTGATTCCGCCGGGCTCACCCCGTGAGGTTTTCCTGACCCCGGGGTCAGGAATTTTTGGATTTCTGGGCCAAAAATTGTGCCGTCCCAAATCCAGCATGCAAAAGCACTCCTAACCCTTACATTCCACCCCGAATCTCATGGCGGTGTTCATTTTTGCGTTCGGCCTGATTCCGCCGGGCTCGCCCCGAGAGGTTTTCCTGACCCCGGGGTCAGGAATTTTTGGATTTCTGGGCCAAAAATTGTGCCGTCCCAAATCCAGCATGCAAAAGCACTCCTAACCCTTACATTCCACCCCGAATCTCATGGCGGTGTTCATTTTTGCATTCGGCCTGATTCCGCCGGGCTCACCCCGTGAGGTTTTCCTGACCCCGGGGTCAGGAATTTTTGGATTTCTGGGCCAAAAATTGTGCCGTCCCAAATCCAGCATGCAAAAGCACTCCTAACCCTTACATTCCACCCCGAATCTCATGGCGGTGTTCATTTTTGAATTCGGCCTGATTCCGCCGGGCTCACCCCGTGAGGTTTTCCTGACCCCGGGGTCAGGAATTTTTGGATTTCTGGGCCAAAAATTGTGCCCTCCCAAATCCAGCATGCAAAAGCACTCCTAACCCTTACATTCCACCCCGAATCTCATGGCGGTGTTCATTTTTGCATTCGGCCTGATTCCGCCGGGCTCACCCCGTGAGGTTTTCCTGACCCCTGGGTCAGGAATTTTTGGATTTCTGGGCCAAAAATTGTGCCGTCCCAAATCCAGCATGCAAAAGCACTCCTAACCCTTACATTCCACCCCGAATCTCATGGCGGTGTTCATTTTTGCGTTCGGCCTGATTCCGCCGGGCTCGCCCCGTGAGGTTTTCCTGACCCCGGGGTCAGGAATTTTTGGATTTCTGGGCCAAAAATTGTGCCGTCCCAAATCCAGCATGCAAAAGCACTCCTAACCCTTACATTCCACCCCGAATCTCATGGCGGTGTTCATTTTTGCATTCGGCCTGATTCCGCCGGGCTCACCCCGTGAGGTTTTCCTGACCCCGGGGTCAGGAATTTTTGGATTTCTGGGCCAAAAACTGTGCCGTCCCAAATCCAGCATGCAAAAGCACTCCTAACCCTCACATTCCACCCCGAATCTCATGGCGGTGTTCATTTTTGCGTTCGGCCTGATTCCGCCGGGCTCACCCCGTGAGGTTTTCCTGACCCCGGGGTCAGGAATTTTTGGATTTCTGGGCCAAAAATTGTGCCGTCCCAAATCCAGCATGCAAAAGCACTCCTAACCCTTACATTCCACCCCGAATCTCATGGCGGTGTTCATTTTTGCGTTCGGCCTGATTCGGCCGGGCTCGCCCCGAGAGGTTTTCCTGACCCCGGGGTCAGGAATTTTTGGATTTCTGGGCCAAAAATTGTGCCGTCCCAAATCCAGCATGCAAAAGCACTCCTAACCCTTACATTCCACCCCGAATCTCATGGCGGTGTTCATTTTTGCATTCGGCCTGATTCCGCCGGGCTCACCCCGTGAGGTTTTCCTGACCCCGGGGTCAGGAATTTTTGGATTTCTGGGCCAAAAATTGTGCCGTCCCAAATCCAGCATGCAAAAGCACTCCTAACCCTTACATTCCACCCCGAATCTCATGGAGGTGTTCATTTTTGCATTCGGCCTGATTCCGTCGGGCTCACCCCGTGAGGTTTTCCTGACCCCGGGGTCAGGAATTTTTGGATTTCTGGGCCAAAAATTGTGCCGTCCCAAATCCAGCATGCAAAAGCACCCCTAACCCTTACATTCCACCCCGAATCTCATGGCGGTGTTCATTTTTGCGTTCGGCCTGATTCCGCCAGGCTCGCCCCGTGAGGTTTTCCTGACCCCGGGGTCAGGAATTTTTGGATTTCTGGGCCAAAAATTGTGCCGTCCCAAATCCAGCATGCAAAAGCACTCCTAACCCTTACATTCCACCCCGAATCTCATGGCGGTGTTCATTTTTGCATTCGGCCTGATTCCGCCGGGCTCACCCCGTGAGGTTTTCCTGACCCCGGGGTCAGGAATTTTGGATTTCTGGGCCAAAAACTGTGCCGTCCCAAATCCAGCATGCAAAAGCACTCCTAACCCTCACATTCCACCCCGAATCTCATGGCGGTGTTCATTTTTGCGTTCGGCCTGATTCCGCCGGGCTCACCCCGTGAGGTTTTCCTGACCCCGGGGTCAGGAATTTTGGATTTCTGGGCCAAAAATTGTGCCGTCCCAAATCCAGCATGCAAAAGCACTCCTAACCCTTACATTCCACCCCGAATCTCATGGCGGTGTTCATTTTTGCATTCGGCCTGATTCCGCCGGGCTCACCCCGTGAGGTTTTCCTGACCCCGGGGTCAGGAATTTTTGGATTTCTGGGCCAAAAATTGTGCCCTCCCAAATCCAGCATGCAAAAGCACTCCTAACCCTTACATTCCACCCCGAATCTCATGGCGGTGTTCATTTTTGCATTCGGCCTGATTCCGCCGGGCTCACCCCGTGAGGTTTTCCTGACCCCGGGGTCAGGAATTTTTGGATTTCTGGGCCAAAAATTGTGCCGTCCCAAATCCAGCATGCAAAAGCACTCCTAACCCTTACATTCCACCCCGAATCTCATGGCGGTGTTCATTTTTGCATTCGGCCTGATTCCGCCGGGCTCACCCCGTGAGGTTTTCCTGACCCCTGGGTCAGGAATTTTTGGATTTCTGGGCCAAAAATTGTGCCGTCCCAAATCCAGCATGCAAAAGCACTCCTAACCCTTACATTCCACCCCGAATCTCATGGCGGTGTTCATTTTTGCGTTCGGCCTGATTCCGCCGGGCTCGCCCCGTGAGGTTTTCCTGACCCCGGGGTCAGGAATTTTTGGATTTCTGGGCCAAAAATTGTGCCGTCCCAAATCCAGCATGCAAAAGCACTCCTAACCCTTACATTCCACCCCGAATCTCATGGCGGTGTTCATTTTTGCATTCGGCCTGATTCCGCCGGGCTCACCCCGTGAGGTTTTCCTGACCCCGGGGTCAGGAATTTTTGGATTTCTGGGCCAAAAACTGTGCCGTCCCAAATCCAGCATGCAAAAGCACTCCTAACCCTCACATTCCACCCCGAATCTCATGGCGGTGTTCATTTTTGCGTTCGGCCTGATTCCGCCGGGCTCACCCCGTGAGGTTTTCCTGACCCCGGGGTCAGGAATTTTTGGATTTCTGGGCCAAAAATTGTGCCGTCCCAAATCCAGCATGCAAAAGCACTCCTAACCCTTACATTCCACCCCGAATCTCATGGCGGTGTTCATTTTTGCCTTCGGCCTGATTCCGCCGGGCTCGCCCGAGAGGTTTTCCTGACCCCGGGGTCAGGAATTTTTGGATTTCTGGGCCAAAAATTGTGCCGTCCCAAATCCAGCATGCAAAAGCACCCCTAACCCTTACATTCCACCCCGAATCTCATGGCGGTGTTCATTTTTGCGTTCGGCCTGATTCCGCCGGGCTCGCCCCGTGAGGTTTTCCTGACCCCGGGGTCAGGAATTTTTGGATTTCTGGGCCAAAAATTGTGCCGTCCCAAATCCAGCATGCAAAAGCACCCCTAACCCTTACATTCCACCCCGAATCTCATGGCGGTGTTCATTTTTGCGTTCGGCCTGATTCCGCCAGGCTCGCCCCGTGAGGTTTTCCTGACCCCGGGGTCAGGAATTTTTGGATTTCTGGGCCAAAAATTGTGCCGTCCCAAATCCAGCATGCAAAAGCACTCCTAACCCTTACATTCCACCCCGAATCTCATGGCGGTGTTCATTTTTGCATTCGGCCTGATTCCGCCGGGCTCGCCCCGTGAGGTTTTCCTGACCCCGGGGTCAGGAATTTTTGGATTTCTGGGCCAAAAACTGTGCCGTCCCAAATCCAGCATGCAAAAGCACTCCTAACCCTCACATTCCACCCCGAATCTCATGGCGGTGTTCATTTTTGCGTTCGGCCTGATTCCGCCGGGCTCACCCCGTGAGGTTTTCCTGACCCCGGGGTCAGGAATTTTTGGATTTCTGGGCCAAAAATTGTGCCGTCCCAAATCCAGCATGCAAAAGCACTCCTAACCCTTACATTCCACCCCGAATCTCATGGCGGTGTTCATTTTTGCGTTCGGCCTGATTCCGCCGGGCTCACCCCGTGAGGTTTTCCTGACCCCGGGGTCAGGAATTTTGGATTTCTGGGCCAAAAATTGTGCCGTCCCAAATCCAGCATGCAAAAGCACTCCTAACCCTTACATTCCACCCCGAATCTCATGGCGGTGTTCATTTTTGCATTCGGCCTGATTCCGCCGGGCTCACCCCGTGAGGTTTTCCTGACCCCGGGGTCAGGAATTTTGGATTTCTGGGCCAAAAATTGTGCCGTCCCAAATCCAGCATGCAAAAGCACTCCTAACCCTTACATTCCACCCCGAATCTCATGGCGGTGTTCATTTTTGCGTTCGGCCTGATTCCGCCGGGCTCACCCCGTGAGGTTTTCCTGACCCCTGGGTCAGGAATTTTTGGATTTCTGGGCCAAAAATTGTGCCGTCCCAAATCCAGCATGCAAAAGCACTCCTAACCCTTACATTCCACCCCGAATCTCATGGCGGTGTTCATTTTTGCGTTCGGCCTGATTCCGCCGGGCTCGCCCCGTGAGGTTTTCCTGACCCCGGGGTCAGGAATTTTTGGATTTCTGGGCCAAAAATTGTGCCGTCCCAAATCCAGCATGCAAAAGCACTCCTAACCCTCACATTCCACCCCGAATCTCATGGCGGTGTTCATTTTTGCATTCGGCCTGATTCCGCCGGGCTCACCCCGTGAGGTTTTCCTGACCCCGGGGTCAGGAATTTTTGGATTTCTGGGCCAAAAACTGTGCCGTCCCAAATCCAGCATGCAAAAGCACTCCTAACCCTCACATTCCACCCCGAATCTCATGGCGGTGTTCATTTTTGCGTTCGGCCTGATTCCGCCGGGCTCACCCCGTGAGGTTTTCCTGACCCCGGGGTCAGGAATTTTTGGATTTCTGGGCCAAAAATTGTGCCGTCCCAAATCCAGCATGCAAAAGCACTCCTAACCCTTACATTCCACCCCGAATCTCATGGCGGTGTTCATTTTTGCCTTCGGCCTGATTCCGTCGGGCTCGCCCCGAGAGGTTTTCCTGACCCCGGGGTCAGGAATTTTTGGATTTCTGGGCCAAAAATTGTGCCGTCCCAAATCCAGCATGCAAAAGCACTCCTAACCCTTACATTCCACCCCGAATCTCATGGCGGTGTTCATTTTTGCGTTCGGCCTGATTCCGCCGGGCTCGCCCCGTGAGGTTTTCCTGACCCCGGGGTCAGGAATTTTTGGATTTCTGGGCCAAAAATTGTGCCGTCCCAAATCCAGCATGCAAAAGCACTCCTAACCCTTACATTCCACCCCGAATCTCATGGCGGTGTTCATTTTTGCATTCGGCCTGATTCCGCCGGGCTCACCCCGTGAGGTTTTCCTGACCCCGGGGTCAGGAATTTTTGGATTTCTGGGCCAAAAATTGTGCCGTCCCAAATCCAGCATGCAAAAGCACTCCTAACCCTTACATTCCACCCCGAATCTCTGGCGGTGTTCATTTTTGCCTTCGGCCTGATTCCGCCGGGCTCGCCCCGAGAGGTTTTCCTGACCCCGGGGTCAGGAATTTTTGGATTTCTCAGCCAAAAATTGTGCCGTCCCAAATCCAGCATGCAAAAGCACTCCTAACCCTTACATTCCACCCCGAATCTCATGGCGGTGTTCATTTTTGCGTTCGGCCTGATTCCGCCGGGCTTGCCCCGTGAGGTTTTCCTGACCCCGGGGTCAGGAATTTTTGGATTTCTGGGCCAAAAATTGTGCCGTCCCAAATCCAGCATGCAAAAGCACTCCTAACCCTTACATTCCACCCCGAATCTCATGGCGGTGTTCATTTTTGCATTCGGCCTGATTCCGCCGGGCTCACCCCGTGAGGTTTTCCTGACCCCGGGGTCAGGAATTTTTGGATTTCTGGGCCAAAAACTGTGCCGTCCCAAATCCAGCATGCAAAAGCACTCCTAACCCTCACATTCCACCCCGAATCTCATGGCGGTGTTCATTTTTGCATTCGGCCTGATTCCGCCGGGCTCACCCCGTGAGGTTTTCCTGACCCCGTGGTCAGGAATTTTTGGATTTCTGGGCCAAAAATTGTGCCGTCCCAAATCCAGCATGCAAAAGCACTCCTAAGCCTTACATTCCACCCCGAATCTCATGGCGGTGTTCATTTTTGCATTCGGCCTGATTCCGCCGGGCTCACCCCGTGAGGTTTTCCTGAGCCCGGGGTCAGGAATTTTTGGATTTCTGGGCCAAAAATTGTGCCGTCCCAAATCCAGCATGCAAAAGCACTCCTAACCCTTACATTCCACCCCGAATCTCATGGCGGTGTTCATTTTTGCGTTCGGCCTGATTCCGCCGGGCTCGCCCCGTGAGGTTTTCCTGACCCCGGGGTCAAAAATTTTTGGATTTCTGGGCCAAAAATTGTGCCGTCCCAAATCCAGCATGCAAAAGCACTCCTAACCCTTACATTCCACCCCGAATCTCATGGCGGTGTTCATTTTTGCATTCGGCCTGATTCCGCCGGGCTCACCCCGTGAGGTTTTCCTGACCCCGGGGTCAGGAATTTTTGGATTTCTGGGCCAAAAACTGTGCCGTCCCAAATCCAGCATGCAAAAGCACTCCTAACCCTCACATTCCACCCCGAATCTCATGGTGGTGTTCATTTTTGCGTTCGGCCTGATTCCGCCGGGCTCGCCCCGTGAGGTTTTCCTGACCCCGGGGTCAGGAATTTTTGGATTTCTGGGCCAAAAATTGTGCCATCCCAAATCCAGCATGCAAAAGCACTCCTAACCCTTACATTCCACCCCGAATCTCATGGCGGTGTTCATTTTTGCATTCGGCCTGATTCCGCCGGGCTCGCCCCGTGAGGTTTTCCTGACCCCGGGGTCAGGAATTTTTGGATTTCTGGGCCAAAAATTGTGCCGTCCCAAATCCAGCATGCAAAAGCACTCCTAACCCTTACATTCCACCCCGAATCTCATGGCGGTGTTCATTTTTGCATTCGGCCTGATTCCGCCGGGCTCACCCCGTGAGGTTTTCCTGACCCCGGGGTCAGGAATTTTTGGATTTCTGGGCCAAAAATTGTGCCCTCCCAAATCCAGCATGCAAAAGCACTCCTAACCCTTACATTCCACCCCGAATCTCATGGCGGTGTTCATTTTTGCATTCGGCCTGATTCCGCCGGGCTCACCCCGTGAGGTTTTCCTGACCCCTGGGTCAGGAATTTTTGGATTTCTGGGCCAAAAATTGTGCCGTCCCAAATCCAGCATGCAAAAGCACTCCTAACCCTTACATTCCACCCCGAATCTCATGGCGGTGTTCATTTTTGCGTTTGGCCTGATTCCGCCGGGCTCGCCCCGTGAGGTTTTCCGGACCCCGGGGTCAGGAATTTTTGGATTTCTGGGCCAAAAATTGTGCCGTCCCAAATCCAGCATGCAAAAGCACTCCTAACCCTTACATTCCACCCCGAATCTCATGGCGGTGTTCATTTTTGCGTTCGGCCTGATTCCGCCGGGCTCGCCCCGAGAGGTTTTCCTGACCCCGGGGTCAGGAATTTTTGGATTTCTGGGCCAAAAATTGTGCCGTCCCAAATCCAGCATGCAAAAGCACTCCTAACCCTTACATTCCACCCCGAATCTCATGGCGGTGTTCATTTTTGCATTCGGCCTGATTCCGCCGGGCTCACCCCGTGAGGTTTTCCTGACCCCGGGGTCAGGAATTTTTGGATTTCTGGGCCAAAAATTGTGCCGTCCCAAATCCAGCATGCAAAAGCACTCCTAACCCTTACATTCCACCCCGAATCTCATGGCGGTGTTCATTTTTGCATTCGGCCTGATTCCGCCGGGCTCACCCCGTGAGGTTTTCCTGACCCCGGGGTCAGGAATTTTTGGATTTCTGGGCCAAAAATTGTGCCCTCCCAAATCCAGCATGCAAAAGCACTCCTAACCCTTACATTCCACCCCGAATCTCATGGCGGTGTTCATTTTTGCATTCGGCCTGATTCCGCCGGGCTCACCCCGTGAGGTTTTCCTGACCCCTGGGTCAGGAATTTTTGGATTTCTGGGCCAAAAATTGTGCCGTCCCAAATCCAGCATGCAAAAGCACTCCTAACCCTTACATTCCACCCCGAATCTCATGGCGGTGTTCATTTTTGCGTTCGGCCTGATTCCGCCGGGCTCGCCCCGGGAGGTTTTCCTGACCCCGGGGTCAGGAATTTTTGGATTTCTGGGCCAAAAATTGTGCCGTCCCAAATCCAGCATGCAAAAGCACTCCTAACCCTTACATTCCACCCCGAATCTCATGGCGGTGTTCATTTTTGCATTCGGCCTGATTCCGCCGGGCTCACCCCGTGAGGTTTTCCTGAGCCCGTGGTCAGGAATTTTTGGATTTCTGGGCCAAAAATTGTGCCGTCCCAAATCCAGCATGCAAAAGCACTCCTAAGCCTTACATTCCACCCCGAATCTCATGGCGGTGTTCATTTTTGCATTCGGCCTGATTCCGCCGGGCTCACCCCGTGAGGTTTTCCTGAGCCCGGGGTCAGGAATTTTTGGATTTCTGGGCCAAAAATTGTGCCGTCCCAAATCCAGCATGCAAAAGCACTCCTAACCCTTACATTCCACCCCGAATCTCATGGCGGTGTTCATTTTTGCGTTCGGCCTGATTCCGCCGGGCTCGCCCCGTGAGGTTTTCCTGACCCCGGGGTCAAAAATTTTTGGATTTCTGGGCCAAAAATTGTGCCGTCCCAAATCCAGCATGCAAAAGCACTCCTAACCCTTACATTCCACCCCGAATCTCATGGCGGTGTTCATTTTTGCATTCGGCCTGATTCCGCCGGGCTCACCCCGTGAGGTTTTCCTGACCCCGGGGTCAGGAATTTTTGGATTTCTGGGCCAAAAACTGTGCCGTCCCAAATCCAGCATGCAAAAGCACTCCTAACCCTCACATTCCACCCCGAATCTCATGGTGGTGTTCATTTTTGCGTTCGGCCTGATTCCGCCGGGCTCACCCCGTGAGGTTTTCCTGACCCCGGGGTCAGGAATTTTTGGATTTCTGGGCCAAAAATTGTGCCGTCCCAAATCCAGCATGCAAAAGCACTCCTAACCCTTACATTCCACCCCGAATCTCATGGCGGTGTTCATTTTTGCATTCGGCCTGATTCCGCCGGGCTCACCCCGTGAGGTTTTCCTGACCCCGGGGTCAGGAATTTTTGGATTTCTGGGCCAAAAATTGTGCCGTCCCAAATCCAGCATGCAAAAGCACTCCTAACCCTTACATTCCACCCCGAATCTCATGGCGGTGTTCATTTTTGCGTTTGGCCTGATTCCGCCGGGCTCGCCCCGTGAGGTTTTCCGGACCCCGGGGTCAGGAATTTTTGGATTTCTGGGCCAAAAATTGTGCCGTCCCAAATCCAGCATGCAAAAGCACTCCTAACCCTTACATTCCACCCCGAATCTCATGGCGGTGTTCATTTTTGCATTCGGCCTGATTCCGCCGGGCTCACCCCGTGAGGTTTTCCTGACCCCGGGGTCAGGAATTTTTGGATTTCTGGGCCAAAAACTGTGCCGTCCCAAATCCAGCATGCAAAAGCACTCCTAACCCTCACATTCCACCCCGAATCTCATGGCGGTGTTCATTTTTGCGTTCGGCCTGATTCCGCCGGGCTCACCCCGTGAGGTTTTCCTGACCCCGGGGTCAGGAATTTTTGGATTTCTGGGCCAAAAATTGTGCCGTCCCAAATCCAGCATGCAAAAGCACTCCTAACCCTTACATTCCACCCCGAATCTCATGGCGGTGTTCATTTTTGCGTTCGGCCTGATTCCGCCGGGCTCGCCCCGAGAGGTTTTCCTGACCCCGGGGTCAGGAATTTTTGGATTTCTGGGCCAAAAATTGTGCCGTCCCAAATCCAGCATGCAAAAGCACTCCTAACCCTTACATTCCACCCCGAATCTCATGGCGGTGTTCATTTTTGCGTTCGGCCTGATTCCGCCGGGCTCGCCCCGTGAGGTTTTCCTGACCCCGGGGTCAGGAATTTTTGGATTTCTGGGCCAAAAATTGTGCCGTCCCAAATCCAGCATGCAAAAGCACTCCTAACCCTTACATTCCACCCCGAATCTCATGGCGGTGTTCATTTTTGAATTCGGCCTGATTCCGCCGGGCTCACCCCGTGAGGTTTTCCTGACCCCGGGGTCAGGAATTTTTGGATTTCTGGGCCAAAAATTGTGCCCTCCCAAATCCAGCATGCAAAAGCACTCCTAACCCTTACATTCCACCCCGAATCTCATGGCGGTGTTCATTTTTGCATTCGGCCTGATTCCGCCGGGCTCACCCCGTGAGGTTTTCCTGACCCCTGGGTCAGGAATTTTTGGATTTCTGGGCCAAAAATTGTGCCGTCCCAAATCCAGCATGCAAAAGCACTCCTAACCCTTACATTCCACCCCGAATCTCATGGCGGTGTTCATTTTTGCGTTCGGCCTGATTCCGCCGGGCTCGCCCCGTGAGGTTTTCCTGACCCCGGGGTCAGGAATTTTTGGATTTCTGGGCCAAAAATTGTGCCGTCCCAAATCCAGCATGCAAAAGCACTCCTAACCCTTACATTCCACCCCGAATCTCATGGCGGTGTTCATTTTTGCATTCGGCCTGATTCCGCCGGGCTCGCCCCGTGAGGTTTTCCTGACCCCGGGGTCAGGAATTTTTGGATTTCTGGGCCAAAAACTGTGCCGTCCCAAATCCAGCATGCAAAAGCACTCCTAACCCTCACATTCCACCCCGAATCTCATGGCGGTGTTCATTTTTGCGTTCGGCCTGATTCCGCCGGGCTCACCCCGTGAGGTTTTCCTGACCCCGGGGTCAGGAATTTTTGGATTTCTGGGCCAAAAATTGTGCCGTCCCAAATCCAGCATGCAAAAGCACTCCTAACCCTTACATTCCACCCCGAATCTCATGGCGGTGTTCATTTTTGCGTTCGGCCTGATTCGGCCGGGCTCGCCCCGAGAGGTTTTCCTGACCCCGGGGTCAGGAATTTTTGGATTTCTGGGCCAAAAATTGTGCCGTCCCAAATCCAGCATGCAAAAGCACTCCTAACCCTTACATTCCACCCCGAATCTCATGGCGGTGTTCATTTTTGCATTCGGCCTGATTCCGCCGGGCTCGCCCCGAGAGGTTTTCCTGACCCCGGGGTCAGGAATTTTTGGATTTCTGGGCCAAAAATTGTGCCGTCCCAAATCCAGCATGCAAAAGCACTCCTAACCCTTACATTCCACCCCGAATCTCATGGCGGTGTTCATTTTTGCATTCGGCCTGATTCCGCCGGGCTCACCCCGTGAGGTTTTCCTGACCCCGGGGTCAGGAATTTTTGGATTTCTGGGCCAAAAATTGTGCCGTCCCAAATCCAGCATGCAAAAGCACTCCTAACCCTTACATTCCACCCCGAATCTCATGGAGGTGTTCATTTTTGCATTCGGCCTGATTCCGTCGGGCTCACCCCGTGAGGTTTTCCTGACCCCGGGGTCAGGAATTTTTGGATTTCTGGGCCAAAAATTGTGCCGTCCCAAATCCAGCATGCAAAAGCACCCCTAACCCTTACATTCCACCCCGAATCTCATGGCGGTGTTCATTTTTGCGTTCGGCCTGATTCCGCCAGGCTCGCCCCGTGAGGTTTTCCTGACCCCGGGGTCAGGAATTTTTGGATTTCTGGGCCAAAAATTGTGCCGTCCCAAATCCAGCATGCAAAAGCACTCCTAACCCTTACATTCCACCCCGAATCTCATGGCGGTGTTCATTTTTGCATTCGGCCTGATTCCGCCGGGCTCACCCCGTGAGGTTTTCCTGACCCCGGGGTCAGGAATTTTTGGATTTCTGGGCCAAAAACTGTGCCGTCCCAAATCCAGCATGCAAAAGCACTCCTAACCCTCACATTCCACCCCGAATCTCATGGCGGTGTTCATTTTTGCGTTCGGCCTGATTCCGCCGGGCTCACCCCGTGAGGTTTTCCTGACCCCGGGGTCAGGAATTTTTGGATTTCTGGGCCAAAAATTGTGCCGTCCCAAATCCAGCATGCAAAAGCACTCCTAACCCTTACATTCCACCCCGAATCTCATGGCGGTGTTCATTTTTGCATTCGGCCTGATTCCGCCGGGCTCACCCCGTGAGGTTTTCCTGACCCCGGGGTCAGGAATTTTTGGATTTCTGGGCCAAAAATTGTGCCCTCCCAAATCCAGCATGCAAAAGCACTCCTAACCCTTACATTCCACCCCGAATCTCATGGCGGTGTTCATTTTTGCATTCGGCCTGATTCCGCCGGGCTCACCCCGTGAGGTTTTCCTGACCCCGGGGTCAGGAATTTTTGGATTTCTGGGCCAAAAATTGTGCCGTCCCAAATCCAGCATGCAAAAGCACTCCTAACCCTTACATTCCACCCCGAATCTCATGGCGGTGTTCATTTTTGCATTCGGCCTGATTCCGCCGGGCTCACCCCGTGAGGTTTTCCTGACCCCTGGGTCAGGAATTTTTGGATTTCTGGGCCAAAAATTGTGCCGTCCCAAATCCAGCATGCAAAAGCACTCCTAACCCTTACATTCCACCCCGAATCTCATGGCGGTGTTCATTTTTGCGTTCGGCCTGATTCCGCCGGGCTCGCCCCGTGAGGTTTTCCTGACCCCGGGGTCAGGAATTTTTGGATTTCTGGGCCAAAAATTGTGCCGTCCCAAATCCAGCATGCAAAAGCACTCCTAACCCTTACATTCCACCCCGAATCTCATGGCGGTGTTCATTTTTGCATTCGGCCTGATTCCGCCGGGCTCACCCCGTGAGGTTTTCCTGACCCCGGGGTCAGGAATTTTTGGATTTCTGGGCCAAAAACTGTGCCGTCCCAAATCCAGCATGCAAAAGCACTCCTAACCCTCACATTCCACCCCGAATCTCATGGCGGTGTTCATTTTTGCGTTCGGCCTGATTCCGCCGGGCTCACCCCGTGAGGTTTTCCTGACCCCGGGGTCAGGAATTTTTGGATTTCTGGGCCAAAAATTGTGCCGTCCCAAATCCAGCATGCAAAAGCACTCCTAACCCTTACATTCCACCCCGAATCTCATGGCGGTGTTCATTTTTGCCTTCGGCCTGATTCCGCCGGGCTCGCCCCGAGAGGTTTTCCTGACCCCGGGGTCAGGAATTTTTGGATTTCTGGGCCAAAAATTGTGCCGTCCCAAATCCAGCATGCAAAAGCACCCCTAACCCTTACATTCCACCCCGAATCTCATGGCGGTGTTCATTTTTGCGTTCGGCCTGATTCCGCCGGGCTCGCCCCGTGAGGTTTTCCTGACCCCGGGGTCAGGAATTTTTGGATTTCTGGGCCAAAAATTGTGCCGTCCCAAATCCAGCATGCAAAAGCACCCCTAACCCTTACATTCCACCCCGAATCTCATGGCGGTGTTCATTTTTGCGTTCGGCCTGATTCCGCCAGGCTCGCCCCGTGAGGTTTTCCTGACCCCGGGGTCAGGAATTTTTGGATTTCTGGGCCAAAAATTGTGCCGTCCCAAATCCAGCATGCAAAAGCACTCCTAACCCTTACATTCCACCCCGAATCTCATGGCGGTGTTCATTTTTGCATTCGGCCTGATTCCGCCGGGCTCGCCCCGTGAGGTTTTCCTGACCCCGGGGTCAGGAATTTTTGGATTTCTGGGCCAAAAACTGTGCCGTCCCAAATCCAGCATGCAAAAGCACTCCTAACCCTCACATTCCACCCCGAATCTCATGGCGGTGTTCATTTTTGCGTTCGGCCTGATTCCGCCGGGCTCACCCCGTGAGGTTTTCCTGACCCCGGGGTCAGGAATTTTTGGATTTCTGGGCCAAAAATTGTGCCGTCCCAAATCCAGCATGCAAAAGCACTCCTAACCCTTACATTCCACCCCGAATCTCATGGCGGTGTTCATTTTTGCGTTCGGCCTGATTCCGCCGGGCTCACCCCGTGAGGTTTTCCTGACCCCGGGGTCAGGAATTTTTGGATTTCTGGGCCAAAAATTGTGCCCTCCCAAATCCAGCATGCAAAAGCACTCCTAACCCTTACATTCCACCCCGAATCTCATGGCGGTGTTCATTTTTGCATTCGGCCTGATTCCGCCGGGCTCACCCCGTGAGGTTTTCCTGACCCGGGGTCAGGAATTTTTGGATTTCTGGGCCAAAAATTGTGCCGTCCCAAATCCAGCATGCAAAAGCACTCCTAACCCTTACATTCCACCCCGAATCTCATGGCGGTGTTCATTTTTGCGTTCGGCCTGATTCCGCCGGGCTCACCCCGTGAGGTTTTCCTGACCCCTGGGTCAGGAATTTTTGGATTTCTGGGCCAAAAATTGTGCCGTCCCAAATCCAGCATGCAAAAGCACTCCTAACCCTTACATTCCACCCCGAATCTCATGGCGGTGTTCATTTTTGCGTTCGGCCTGATTCCGCCGGGCTCGCCCCGTGAGGTTTTCCTGACTCCGGGGTCAGGAATTTTGGATTTCTGGGCCAAAAATTGTGCCGTCCCAAATCCAGCATGCAAAAGCACTCCTAACCCTTACATTCCACCCCGAATCTCATGGCGGTGTTCATTTTTGCATTCGGCCTGATTCCGCCGGGCTCACCCCGTGAGGTTTTCCTGACCCCGGGGTCAGGAATTTTGGATTTCTGGCCAAAACTGTGCCGTCCCAAATCAGCATGCAAAAGCACTCCTAACCCTCACATTCCACCCCGAATCTCATGGCGGTGTTCATTTTTGCGTTCGGCCTGATTCCGCCGGGCTCACCCCGTGAGGTTTTCCTGACCCCGGGGTCAGGAATTTTTGGATTTCTGGGCCAAAAATTGTGCCGTCCCAAATCCAGCATGCAAAAGCACTCCTAACCCTTACATTCCACCCCGAATCTCATGGCGGTGTTCATTTTTGCCTTCGGCCTGATTCCGCCGGGCTCGCCCGAGAGGTTTTCCTGACCCCGGGGTCAGGAATTTTGGATTTCTGGGCCAAAAATTGTGCCGTCCCAAATCCAGCATGCAAAAGCACTCCTAACCCTTACATTCCACCCGAATCTCATGGCGGTGTTCATTTTTGCGTTCGGCCTGATTCCGCCGGGCTCGCCCCGTGAGGTTTTCCTGACCCCGGGGTCAGGAATTTTTGGATTTCTGGGCCAAAAATTGTGCCGTCCCAAATCCAGCATGCAAAAGCACTCCTAACCTTACATTCCACCCCGAATCTCATGGCGGTGTTCATTTTTGCATTCGGCCTGATTCCGCCGGGCTCACCCCGTGAGGTTTTCCTGACCCCGGGGTCAGGAATTTTTGGATTTCTGGGCCAAAAATTGTGCCGTCCCAAATCCAGCATGCAAAAGCACTCCTAACCCTCACATTCCACCCCGAATCTCATGGCGGTGTTCATTTTTGCGTTCGGCCTGATTCCGCCGGGCTCACCCCGTGAGGTTTTCCTGACCCCGGGGTCAGGATTTTTGGATTTCTGGGCCAAAAAATTGTGCCGTCCCAAATCCAGCATGCAAAAGCACTCCTAACCCTTACATTCCACCCGAATCTCTGGCGGTGTTCATTTTTGCCTTCGGCCTGATTCCGCCGGGCTCGCCCCGAGAGGTTTTCCTGACCCCGGGGTCAGGAATTTTTGGATTTCTCAGCCAAAAATTGTGCCCTCCCAAATCCAGCATGCAAAAGCACTCCTAACCCTTACATTCCACCCCGAATCTCATGGCGGTGTTCATTTTTGCATTCGGCCTGATTCCGCCGGGCTCACCCCGTGAGGTTTTCCTGACCCCTGGGTCAGGAATTTTTGGATTTCTGGGCCAAAAATTGTGCCGTCCCAAATCCAGCATGCAAAAGCACTCCTAACCCTTACATTCCACCCGAATCTCATGGCGGTGTTCATTTTTGCGTTTGGCCTGATTCCGCCGGGCTCGCCCCGTGAGGTTTTCCGGACCCCGGGGTCAGGAATTTTTGGATTTCTGGGCCAAAAATTGTGCCGTCCCAAATCCAGCATGCAAAAGCACTCCTAACCCTTACATTCCACCCGAATCTCATGGCGGTGTTCATTTTTGCGTTCGGCCTGATTCGCCGGGCTCGCCCCGAGAGGTTTTCCTGACCCCGGGGTCAGGAATTTTTGGATTTCTGGGCCAAAAATTGTGCCGTCCCAAATCCAGCATGCAAAAGCACTCCTAACCCTTACATTCCACCCCGAATCTCATGGCGGTGTTCATTTTTGCGTTCGGCCTGATTCCGCCGGGCTCACCCCGTGAGGTTTTCCTGACCCCGGGGTCAGGAATTTTTGGATTTCTGGGCCAAAAATTGTGCCGTCCCAAATCCAGCATGCAAAAGCACTCCTAACCCTTACATTCCACCCCGAATCTCATGGCGGTGTTCATTTTTGCATTCGGCCTGATTCCGCCGGGCTCACCCCGTGAGGTTTTCCTGACCCCGGGGTCAGGAATTTTTGGATTTCTGGGCCAAAATTGTGCCCTCCCAAATCCAGCATGCAAAAGCACTCCTAACCCTTACATTCCACCCCGAATCTCATGGCGGTGTTCATTTTTGCATTCGGCCTGATTCCGCCGGGCTCACCCCGTGAGGTTTTCCTGACCCCTGGGTCAGGAATTTTTGGATTCTGGGCCAAAAATTGTGCCGTCCCAAATCCAGCATGCAAAAGCACTCCTAACCCTTACATTCCACCCCGAATCTCATGGCGGTGTTCATTTTTGCGTTCGGCCTGATTCCGCCGGGCTCGCCCCGGGAGGTTTTCTGACCCCGGGGTCAGGAATTTTGGATTTCTGGGCCAAAAATTGTGCCGTCCCAAATCCAGCATGCAAAAGCACTCCTAACCCTTACATTCCACCCCGAATCTCATGGCGGTGTCATTTTTGCGTTCGGCCTGATTCCGCCGGGCTCACCCCGTGAGGTTTTCCTGACCCCGGGGTCAGGAATTTTGGATTTCTGGGCCAAAACTGTGCCGTCCCAAATCCAGCATGCAAAAGCACTCCTAACCCTCACATTCCACCCCGAATCTCATGGCGGTGTTCATTTTTGCGTTCGGCCTGATTCCGCCGGGCTCACCCGTGAGGTTTTCCTGACCCCGGGGTCAGGAATTTTGGATTTCTGGGCCAAAATTGTGCCGTCCCAAATCCAGCATGCAAAAGCACTCCTAACCCTTACATTCCACCCCGAATCTCATGGCGGTGTTCATTTTGCGTTCGGCCTGATTCGGCCGGGCTCGCCCCGAGAGGTTTTCCTGACCCCGGGGTCAGGAATTTTTGGATTTCTGGGCCAAAAATTGTGCCGTCCCAAATCCAGCATGCAAAAGCACTCCTAACCCTTACATTCCACCCCGAATCTCATGGCGGTGTTCATTTTTGCATTCGGCCTGATTCCGCCGGGCTCACCCCGTGAGGTTTTCCTGACCCCGGGGTCAGGAATTTTTGGATTTCTGGGCCAAAAATTGTGCCGTCCCAAATCCAGCATGCAAAAGCACTCCTAACCCTTACATTCCACCCCGAATCTCATGGCGGTGTTCATTTTTGCATTCGGCCTGATTCCGCCGGGCTCACCCCGTGAGGTTTTCCTGACCCCGGGGTCAGGAATTTTTGGATTTCTGGGCCAAAAATTGTGCCGTCCCAAATCCAGCATGCAAAAGCACTCCTAACCCTTACATTCCACCCCGAATCTCATGGCGGTGTTCATTTTTGCATTCGGCCTGATTCCGCCGGGCTCACCCGTGAGGTTTTCCTGACCCCGGGGTCAGGAATTTTTGGATTTCTGGGCCAAAAACTGTGCCGTCCCAAATCCAGCATGCAAAAGCACTCCTAACCCTCACATTCCACCCCGAATCTCATGGCGGTGTTCATTTTTGCGTTCGGCCTGATTCCGCCGGGCTCGCCCCGTGAGGTTTTCCTGACCCCGGGGTCAGGAATTTTGGATTTCTGGGCCAAAAATTGTGCCGTCCCAAATCCAGCATGCAAAAGCACTCCTAACCCTTACATTCCACCCCGAATCTCATGGCGGTGTTCATTTTTGCGTTCGGCCTGATTCCGCCGGGCTCGCCCCGAGAGGTTTTCCTGACCCCGGGGTCAGGAATTTTGGGATTTCTGGGCCAAAAATTGTGCCGTCCCAAATCCAGCATGCAAAAGCACTCCTAACCCTTACATTCCACCCCGAATCTCATGGCGGTGTTCATTTTTGCATTCGGCCTGATTCCGCCGGGCTCACCCCGTGAGGTTTTCCTGACCCCGGGGTCAGGATTTTTGGATTTCTGGCCAAAAATTGTGCCGTCCCAAATCCAGCATGCAAAAGCACTCCTAACCCTTACATTCCACCCCGAATCTCATGGCGGTGTTCATTTTTGCATTCGGCCTGATTCCGCCGGGCTCACCCCGTGAGGTTTTCCTGACCCCTGGGTCAGGAATTTTTGGATTTCTGGGCCAAAAATTGTGCCCTCCCAAATCCAGCATGCAAAAGCACTCCTAACCCTCACATTCCACCCCGAATCTCATGGCGGTGTTCATTTTTGCGTTCGGCCTGATTCCGCCGGGCTCGCCCCGAGAGGTTTTCCTGACCCCGGGGTCAGGAATTTTTGGATTCTGGGCCAAAAATTGTGCCGTCCCAAATCCAGCATGCAAAAGCACTCCTAACCCTTACATTCCACCCCGAATCTCATGGCGGTGTTCATTTTTGCGTTCGGCCTGATTCCGCCGGGCTCGCCCCGTGAGGTTTTCCTGACCCCGGGGTCAGGAATTTTTGGATTTCTGGGCCAAAAATTGTGCCGTCCCAAATCCAGCATGCAAAAGCACTCCTAACCCTTACATTCCACCCCGAATCTCATGGCGGTGTTCATTTTTGCATTCGGCCTGATTCCGCCGGGCTCACCCCGTGAGGTTTTCCTGACCCCGGGGTCAGGAATTTTTGGATTTCTGGGCCAAAAATTGTGCCCTCCCAAATCCAGCATGCAAAAGCACTCCTAACCCTTACATTCCACCCCGAATCTCATGGCGGTGTTCATTTTTGCATTCGGCCTGATTCCGCCGGGCTCACCCGTGAGGTTTTCCTGACCCCGGGGTCAGGAATTTTGGATTTCTGGGCCAAAAATTGTGCCCTCCCAAATCCAGCATGCAAAAGCACTCCTAACCCTTACATTCCACCCCGAATCTCATGGCGGTGTTCATTTTTGCATTCGGCCTGATTCCGCCGGGCTCACCCCGTGAGGTTTTCCTGACCCCTGGGTCAGGAATTTTTGGATTTCTGGGCAAAAATTGTGCCGTCCCAAATCCAGCATGCAAAAGCACTCCTAACCCTTACATTCCACCCCGAATCTCATGGCGGTGTTCATTTTTGCGTTCGGCCTGATTCCGCCGGGCTCGCCCCGGGAGGTTTTCCTGACCCCGGGGTCAGGAATTTTTGGATTTCTGGGCCAAAAATTGTGCCGTCCCAAATCCAGCATGCAAAAGCACTCCTAACCCTTACATTCCACCCGAATCTCATGGCGGTGTTCATTTTTGCATTCGGCCTGATTCCGCCGGGCTCACCCCGTGAGGTTTTCCTGATCCCGGGGTCAGGATTTTTGGATTTCTGGGCCAAAAACTGTGCCGTCCCAAATCCAGCATGCAAAAGCACTCCTAACCCTCACATTCCACCCCGAATCTCATGGCGGTGTTCATTTTTGCGTTCGCCTGATTCCGCCGGGCTCACCCCGTGAGGTTTTCCTGACCCCGGGGTCAGGAATTTTTGGATTTCTGGGCCAAAAATTGTGCCGTCCCAAATCCAGCATGCAAAAGCACTCCTAACCCTTACATTCCACCCGAATCTCATGGCGGTGTTCATTTTTGCGTTCGGCCTGATTCGGCCGGGCTCGCCCCGAGAGGTTTTCCTGACCCCGGGGTCAGGAATTTTTGGATTTCTGGGCCAAAAATTGTGCCGTCCCAAATCCAGCATGCAAAAGCACTCCTAACCCTTACATTCCACCCCGAATCTCATGGCGGTGTTCATTTTTGCATTCGGCCTGATTCCGCCGGGCTCACCCCGTGAGGTTTCCTGACCCCGGGGTCAGGAATTTTTGGATTTCTGGGCCAAAAATTGTGCCGTCCCAAATCCAGCATGCAAAAGCACTCCTAACCCTTACATTCCACCCCGAATCTCATGAGGTGTTCATTTTTGCATTCGGCCTGATTCCGTCGGGCTCACCCCGTGAGGTTTTCCTGACCCCGGGGTCAGGAATTTTTGATTTCTGGGCCAAAAATTGTGCCGTCCCAAATCCAGCATGCAAAAGCACCCCTAACCCTTACATTCCACCCCGAATCTCATGGCGGTGTTCATTTTTGCGTTCGGCTGATTCCGCCAGGCTCGCCCCGTGAGGTTTTCCTGACCCCGGGGTCAGGAATTTTTGGATTTCTGGGCCAAAAATTGTGCCGTCCCAAATCCAGCATGCAAAAGCACTCCTAACCCTTACATTCCACCCCGAATCTCATGGCGGTGTTCATTTTTGCATTCGGCCTGATTCCGCCGGCTCACCCCGTGAGGTTTTCCTGACCCCGGGGTCAGGAATTTTTGATTTCTGGCCAAAAACTGTGCCGTCCCAAATCCAGCATGCAAAA
>NW_026948294.1:0-41686 GCF_035149785.1 Candoia aspera
TACGTGGCAAGGGGTAACTAGAAAACCATGTGTTTTCATGAATCTCTCTCTGTCTTAAGAGAAATCGAAAGAAGAAATACGAAAAAACGCTATGTTTCCCACATTGCCAAGAATGGGGAGCAGAGCAATAGTAGAAAGAAGAGCAATGTTAACTACAGCGTTCTTTTAGCAGTCCCATGAGAGTTCAGAATTGACATCGAAATGCAGTCTACGTCACACATCTCGTTTTGTGCAACATCATACAGAGGCCCCATATTACCTTTTCGAGTGAATGTAGAAGTCAACTTTTACAACACAAGTTTCCTGCTCAGTCAAAGACTATAGTTGAAAAGCAACTGGTGATTCACCTTCTACGTGGCAAGGGGTAACTAGAAAACCATGTGTTTTCATGAATCTCTCTCTGTCTTAAGAGAAATCGAAAGAAGAAATACGAAAAAACGCTATGTTTCCCACATTGCCAAGAATGGGGAGCAGAGCAATAGTAGAAAGAAGAGCAATGTTAACTACAGCGTTCTTTTAGCAGTCCCATGAGAGTTCAGAATTGACATCGAAATGCAGTCTACGTCACACATCTCGTTTTGTGCAACATCATACAGAGGCCCCATATTACCTTTTCGAGTGAATGTAGAAGTCAACTTTTACAACACAAGTTTCCTGCTCAGTCAAAGACTATAGTTGAAAAGCAACTGGTGATTCACCTTCTACGTGGCAAGGGGTAACTAGAAAACCATGTGTTTTCATGAATCTCTCTCTGTCTTAAGAGAAATCGAAAGAAGAAATACGAAAAAACGCTATGTTTCCCACATTGCCAAGAATGGGGAGCAGAGCAATAGTGGAAACAAGAGCAATGTTAACTACAGCGTTCTTTTAGCAGTCCCATGAGAGTTCAGAATTGACATCGAAATGCAGTCTACGTCACACATCTCGTTTTGTGCAACATCATACAGAGGCCCCATATTACCTTTTCGAGTGAATGTAGAAGTCAACTTTTACAACACAAGTTTCCTGCTCAGTCAAAGACTATAGTTGAAAAGCAACTGGTGATTCACCTTCTACGTGGCAAGGGGTAACTAGAAAACCATGTGTTTTCATGAATCTCTCTCTGTCTTAAGAGAAATCGAAAGAAGAAATACGAAAAAACGCTATGTTTCCCACATTGCCAAGAATGGGGAGCAGAGCAATAGTGGAAACAAGAGCAATGTTAACTACAGCGTTCTTTTAGCAGTCCCATGAGAGTTCAGAATTGACATCGAAATGCAGTCTACGTCACACATCTCGTTTTGTGCAACATCATACAGAGGCCCCATATTACCTTTTCGAGTGAATGTAGAAGTCAACTTTTACAACACAAGTTTCCTGCTCAGTCAAAGACTATAGTTGAAAAGCAACTGGTGATTCACCTTCTACGTGGCAAGGGGTAACTAGAAAACCATGTGTTTTCATGAATCTCTCTCTGTCTTAAGAGAAATCGAAAGAAGAAATACGAAAAAAACGCTATGTTTCCCACATTGCCAAGAATGGGGAGCAGAGCAATAGTGGAAACAAGAGCAATGTTAACTACAGCGTTCTTTTAGCAGTCCCATGAGAGTTCAGAATTGACATCGAAATGCAGTCTACGTCACACATCTCGTTTTGTGCAACATCATACAGAGGCCCCATATTACCTTTTCGAGTGAATGTAGAAGTCAACTTTTACAACACAAGTTTCCTGCTCAGTCAAAGACTATAGTTGAAAAGCAACTGGTGATTCACCTTCTACGTGGCAAGGGGTAACTAGAAAACCATGTGTTTTCATGAATCTCTCTCTGTCTTAAGAGAAATCGAAAGAAGAAATACGAAAAAACGCTATGTTTCCCACATTGCCAAGAATGGGGAGCAGAGCAATAGTAGAAAGAAGAGCAATGTTAACTACAGCGTTCTTTTAGCAGTCCCATGAGAGTTCAGAATTGACATCGAAATGCAGTCTACGTCACACATCTCATTTTGTGCAACATCATACAGAGGCCCCATATTACCTTTTCGAGTGAATGTAGAAGTCAACTTTTACAACACAAGTTTCCTGCTCAGTCAAAGACTATAGTTGAAAAGCAACTGGTGATTCACCTTCTACGTGGCAAGGGGTAACTAGAAAACCATGTGTTTTCATGAATCTCTCTCTGTCTTAAGAGAAATCGAAAGAAGAAATACGAAAAAACGCTATGTTTCCCACATTGCCAAGAATGGGGAGCAGAGCAATAGTAGAAAGAAGAGCAATGTTAACTACAGCGTTCTTTTAGCAGTCCCATGAGAGTTCAGAATTGACATCGAAATGCTGTCTACGTCACACATCTCATTTTGTGCAACATCATACAGAGGCCCCATATTACCTTTTCGAGTGAATGTAGAAGTCAACTTTTACAACACAAGTTTCCTGCTCAGTCAAAGACTATAGTTGAAAAGCAACTGGTGATTCACCTTCTACGTGGCAAGGGGTAACTAGAAAACCATGTGTTTTCATGAATCTCTCTCTGTCTTAAGAGAAATCGAAAGAAGAAATACGAAAAAACGCTATGTTTCCCACATTGCCAAGAATGGGGAGCAGAGCAATAGTGGAAACAAGAGCAATGTTAACTACAGCGTTCTTTTAGCAGTCCCATGAGAGTTCAGAATTGACATCGAAATGCAGTCTACGTCACACATCTCGTTTTGTGCAACATCATACAGAGGCCCCATATTACCTTTTCGAGTGAATGTAGAAGTCAACTTTTACAACACAAGTTTCCTGCTCAGTCAAAGACTATAGTTGAAAAGCAACTGGTGATTCACCTTCTACGTGGCAAGGGGTAACTAGAAAACCATGTGTTTTCATGAATCTCTCTCTGTCTTAAGAGAAATCGAAAGAAGAAATACGAAAAAACGCTATGTTTCCCACATTGCCAAGAATGGGGAGCAGAGCAATAGTGGAAACAAGAGCAATGTTAACTACAGCGTTCTTTTAGCAGTCCCATGAGAGTTCAGAATTGACATCGAAATGCAGTCTACGTCACACATCTCGTTTTGTGCAACATCATACAGAGGCCCCATATTACCTTTTCGAGTGAATGTAGAAGTCAACTTTTACAACACAAGTTTCCTGCTCAGTCAAAGACTATAGTTGAAAAGCAACTGGTGATTCACCTTCTACGTGGCAAGGGGTAACTAGAAAACCATGTGTTTTCATGAATCTCTCTCTGTCTTAAGAGAAATCGAAAGAAGAAATACGAAAAAACGCTATGTTTCCCACATTGCCAAGAATGGGGAGCAGAGCAATAGTGGAAACAGAGCAATGTTAACTACAGCGTTCTTTTAGCAGTCCCATGAGAGTTCAGAATTGACATCGAAATGCTGTCTACGTCACACATCTCGTTTTGTGCAACATCATACAGAGGCCCCATATTACCTTTTCGAGTGAATGTAGAAGTCAACTTTTACAACACAAGTTTCCTGCTCAGTCAAAGACTATAGTTGAAAAGCAACTGGTGATTCACCTTCTACGTGGCAAGGGGTAACTAGAAAACCATGTGTTTTCATGAATCTCTCTCTGTCTTAAGAGAAATCGAAAGAAGAAATCCGAAAAAACGCTATGTTTCCCACATTGCCAAGAATGGGGAGCAGAGCAATAGTAGAAAGAAGAGCAATGTTAACTACAGCGTTCTTTTAGCAGTCCCATGAGAGTTCAGAATTGACATCGAAATGCTGTCTACGTCACACATCTCGTTTTGTGCAACATCATACAGAGGCCCCATATTACCTTTTCGAGTGAATGTAGAAGTCAACTTTTACAACACAAGTTTCCTGCTCAGTCAAAGACTATAGTTGAAAAGCAACTGGTGATTCACCTTCTACGTGGCAAGGGGTAACTAGAAAACCATGTGTTTTCATGAATCTCTCTCTGTCTTAAGAGAAATCGAAAGAAGAAATACGAAAAAACGCTATGTTTCCCACATTGCCAAGAATGGGGAGCAGAGCAATAGTGGAAACAAGAGCAATGTTAACTACAGCGTTCTTTTAGCAGTCCCATGAGAGTTCAGAATTGACATCGAAATGCAGTCTACGTCACACATCTCGTTTTGTGCAACATCATACAGAGGCCCCATATTACCTTTTCGAGTGAATGTAGAAGTCAACTTTTACAACACAAGTTTCCTGCTCAGTCAAAGACTATAGTTGAAAAGCAACTGGTGATTCACCTTCTACGTGGCAAGGGGTAACTAGAAAACCATGTGTTTTCATGAATCTCTCTCTGTCTTAAGAGAAATCGAAAGAAGAAATACGAAAAAACGCTATGTTTCCCACATTGCCAAGAATGGGGAGCAGAGCAATAGTAGAAAGAAGAGCAATGTTAACTACAGCGTTCTTTTAGCAGTCCCATGAGAGTTCAGAATTGACATCGAAATGCAGTCTACGTCACACATCTCGTTTTGTGCAACATCATACAGAGGCCCCATATTACCTTTTCGAGTGAATGTAGAAGTCAACTTTTACAACACAAGTTTCCTGCTCAGTCAAAGACTATAGTTGAAAAGCAACTGGTGATTCACCTTCTACGTGGCAAGGGGTAACTAGAAAACCATGTGTTTTCATGAATCTCTCTCTGTCTTAAGAGAAATCGAAAGAAGAAATACGAAAAAACGCTATGTTTCCCACATTGCCAAGAATGGGGAGCAGAGCAATAGTAGAAAGAAGAGCAATGTTAACTACAGCGTTCTTTTAGCAGTCCCATGAGAGTTCAGAATTGACATCGAAATGCAGTCTACGTCACACATCTCGTTTTGTGCAACATCATACAGAGGCCCCATATTACCTTTTCGAGTGAATGTAGAAGTCAACTTTTACAACACAAGTTTCCTGCTCAGTCAAAGACTATAGTTGAAAAGCAACTGGTGATTCACCTTCTACGTGGCAAGGGGTAACTAGAAAACCATGTGTTTTCATGAATCTCTCTCTGTCTTAAGAGAAATCGAAAGAAGAAATACGAAAAAACGCTATGTTTCCCACATTGCCAAGAATGGGGAGCAGAGCAATAGTGGAAACAAGAGCAATGTTAACTACAGCGTTCTTTTAGCAGTCCCATGAGAGTTCAGAATTGACATCGAAATGCAGTCTACGTCACACATCTCGTTTTGTGCAACATCATACAGAGGCCCCATATTACCTTTTCGAGTGAATGTAGAAGTCAACTTTTACAACACAAGTTTCCTGCTCAGTCAAAGACTATAGTTGAAAAGCAACTGGTGATTCACCTTCTACGTGGCAAGGGGTAACTAGAAAACCATGTGTTTTCATGAATCTCTCTCTGTCTTAAGAGAAATCGAAAGAAGAAATACGAAAAAACGCTATGTTTCCCACATTGCCAAGAATGGGGAGCAGAGCAATAGTAGAAAGAAGAGCAATGTTAACTACAGCGTTCTTTTAGCAGTCCCATGAGAGTTCAGAATTGACATCGAAATGCAGTCTACGTCACACATCTCGTTTTGTGCAACATCATACAGAGGCCCCATATTACCTTTTCGAGTGAATGTAGAAGTCAACTTTTACAACACAAGTTTCCTGCTCAGTCAAAGACTATAGTTGAAAAGCAACTGGTGATTCACCTTCTACGTGGCAAGGGGTAACTAGAAAACCATGTGTTTTCATGAATCTCTCTCTGTCTTAAGAGAAATCGAAAGAAGAAATACGAAAAAACGCTATGTTTCCCACATTGCCAAGAATGGGGAGCAGAGCAATAGTGGAAACAAGAGCAATGTTAACTACAGCGTTCTTTTAGCAGTCCCATGAGAGTTCAGAATTGACATCGAAATGCAGTCTACGTCACACATCTCGTTTTGTGCAACATCATACAGAGGCCCCATATTACCTTTTCGAGTGAATGTAGAAGTCAACTTTTACAACACAAGTTTCCTGCTCAGTCAAAGACTATAGTTGAAAAGCAACTGGTGATTCACCTTCTACGTGGCAAGGGGTAACTAGAAAACCATGTGTTTTCATGAATCTCTCTCTGTCTTAAGAGAAATCGAAAGAAGAAATACGAAAAAACGCTATGTTTCCCACATTGCCAAGAATGGGGAGCAGAGCAATAGTAGAAAGAAGAGCAATGTTAACTACAGCGTTCTTTTAGCAGTCCCATGAGAGTTCAGAATTGACATCGAAATGCAGTCTACGTCACACATCTCGTTTTGTGCAACATCATACAGAGGCCCCATATTACCTTTTCGAGTGAATGTAGAAGTCAACTTTTACAACACAAGTTTCCTGCTCAGTCAAAGACTATAGTTGAAAAGCAACTGGTGATTCACCTTCTACGTGGCAAGGGGTAACTAGAAAACCATGTGTTTTCATGAATCTCTCTCTGTCTTAAGAGAAATCGAAAGAAGAAATACGAAAAAACGCTATGTTTCCCACATTGCCAAGAATGGGGAGCAGAGCAATAGTAGAAAGAAGAGCAATGTTAACTACAGCGTTCTTTTAGCAGTCCCATGAGAGTTCAGAATTGACATCGAAATGCTGTCTACGTCACACATCTCGTTTTGTGCAACATCATACAGAGGCCCCATATTACCTTTTCGAGTGAATGTAGAAGTCAACTTTTACAACACAAGTTTCCTGCTCAGTCAAAGACTATAGTTGAAAAGCAACTGGTGATTCACCTTCTACGTGGCAAGGGGTAACTAGAAAACCATGTGTTTTCATGAATCTCTCTCTGTCTTAAGAGAAATCGAAAGAAGAAATCCGAAAAAACGCTATGTTTCCCACATTGCCAAGAATGGGGAGCAGAGCAATAGTGGAAACAAGAGCAATGTTAACTACAGCGTTCTTTTAGCAGTCCCATGAGAGTTCAGAATTGACATCGAAATGCAGTCTACGTCACACATCTCGTTTTGTGCAACATCATACAGAGGCCCCATATTACCTTTTCGAGTGAATGTAGAAGTCAACTTTTACAACACAAGTTTCCTGCTCAGTCAAAGACTATAGTTGAAAAGCAACTGGTGATTCACCTTCTACGTGGCAAGGGGTAACTAGAAAACCATGTGTTTTCATGAATCTCTCTCTGTCTTAAGAGAAATCGAAAGAAGAAATACGAAAAAACGCTATGTTTCCCACATTGCCAAGAATGGGGAGCAGAGCAATAGTGGAAACAAGAGCAATGTTAACTACAGCGTTCTTTTAGCAGTCCCATGAGAGTTCAGAATTGACATCGAAATGCAGTCTACGTCACACATCTCGTTTTGTGCAACATCATACAGAGGCCCCATATTACCTTTTCGAGTGAATGTAGAAGTCAACTTTTACAACACAAGTTTCCTGCTCAGTCAAAGACTATAGTTGAAAAGCAACTGGTGATTCACCTTCTACGTGGCAAGGGGTAACTAGAAAACCATGTGTTTTCATGAATCTCTCTCTGTCTTAAGAGAAATCGAAAGAAGAAATACGAAAAAACGCTATGTTTCCCACATTGCCAAGAATGGGGAGCAGAGCAATAGTGGAAACAAGAGCAATGTTAACTACAGCGTTCTTTTAGCAGTCCCATGAGAGTTCAGAATTGACATCGAAATGCAGTCTACGTCACACATCTCGTTTTGTGCAACATCATACAGAGGCCCCATATTACCTTTTCGAGTGAATGTAGAAGTCAACTTTTACAACACAAGTTTCCTGCTCAGTCAAAGACTATAGTTGAAAAGCAACTGGTGATTCACCTTCTACGTGGCAAGGGGTAACTAGAAAACCATGTGTTTTCATGAATCTCTCTCTGTCTTAAGAGAAATCGAAAGAAGAAATACGAAAAAACGCTATGTTTCCCACATTGCCAAGAATGGGGAGCAGAGCAATAGTAGAAAGAAGAGCAATGTTAACTACAGCGTTCTTTTAGCAGTCCCATGAGAGTTCAGAATTGACATCGAAATGCAGTCTACGTCACACATCTCATTTTGTGCAACATCATACAGAGGCCCATATTACCTTTTCGAGTGAATGTAGAAGTCAACTTTTACAACACAAGTTTCCTGCTCAGTCAAAGACTATAGTTGAAAAGCAACTGGTGATTCACCTTCTACGTGGCAAGGGGTAACTAGAAAACCATGTGTTTTCATGAATCTCTCTCTGTCTTAAGAGAAATCGAAAGAAGAAATACGAAAAAACGCTATGTTTCCCACATTGCCAAGAATGGGGAGCAGAGCAATAGTAGAAAGAAGAGCAATGTTAACTACAGCGTTCTTTTAGCAGTCCCATGAGAGTTCAGAATTGACATCGAAATGCTGTCTACGTCACACATCTCATTTTGTGCAACATCATACAGAGGCCCCATATTACCTTTTCGAGTGAATGTAGAAGTCAACTTTTACAACACAAGTTTCCTGCTCAGTCAAAGACTATAGTTGAAAAGCAACTGGTGATTCACCTTCTACGTGGCAAGGGGTAACTAGAAAACCATGTGTTTTCATGAATCTCTCTCTGTCTTAAGAGAAATCGAAAGAAGAAATACGAAAAAACGCTATGTTTCCCACATTGCCAAGAATGGGGAGCAGAGCAATAGTGGAAACAAGAGCAATGTTAACTACAGCGTTCTTTTAGCAGTCCCATGAGAGTTCAGAATTGACATCGAAATGCAGTCTACGTCACACATCTCGTTTTGTGCAACATCATACAGAGGCCCCATATTACCTTTTCGAGTGAATGTAGAAGTCAACTTTTACAACACAAGTTTCCTGCTCAGTCAAAGACTATAGTTGAAAAGCAACTGGTGATTCACCTTCTACGTGGCAAGGGGTAACTAGAAAACCATGTGTTTTCATGAATCTCTCTCTGTCTTAAGAGAAATCGAAAGAAGAAATACGAAAAAACGCTATGTTTCCCACATTGCCAAGAATGGGGAGCAGAGCAATAGTGGAAACAAGAGCAATGTTAACTACAGCGTTCTTTTAGCAGTCCCATGAGAGTTCAGAATTGACATCGAAATGCAGTCTACGTCACACATCTCGTTTTGTGCAACATCATACAGAGGCCCCATATTACCTTTTCGAGTGAATGTAGAAGTCAACTTTTACAACACAAGTTTCCTGCTCAGTCAAAGACTATAGTTGAAAAGCAACTGGTGATTCACCTTCTACGTGGCAAGGGGTAACTAGAAAACCATGTGTTTTCATGAATCTCTCTCTGTCTTAAGAGAAATCGAAAGAAGAAATACGAAAAAACGCTATGTTTCCCACATTGCCAAGAATGGGGAGCAGAGCAATAGTGGAAACAAGAGCAATGTTAACTACAGCGTTCTTTTAGCAGTCCCATGAGAGTTCAGAATTGACATCGAAATGCTGTCTACGTCACACATCTCGTTTTGTGCAACATCATACAGAGGCCCCATATTACCTTTTCGAGTGAATGTAGAAGTCAACTTTTACAACACAAGTTTCCTGCTCAGTCAAAGACTATAGTTGAAAAGCAACTGGTGATTCACCTTCTACGTGGCAAGGGGTAACTAGAAAACCATGTGTTTTCATGAATCTCTCTCTGTCTTAAGAGAAATCGAAAGAAGAAATACGAAAAAACGCTATGTTTCCCACATTGCCAAGAATGGGGAGCAGAGCAATAGTAGAAAGAAGAGCAATGTTAACTACAGCGTTCTTTTAGCAGTCCCATGAGAGTTCAGAATTGACATCGAAATGCTGTCTACGTCACACATCTCGTTTTGTGCAACATCATACAGAGGCCCCATATTACCTTTTCGAGTGAATGTAGAAGTCAACTTTTACAACACAAGTTTCCTGCTCAGTCAAAGACTATAGTTGAAAAGCAACTGGTGATTCACCTTCTACGTGGCAAGGGGTAACTAGAAAACCATGTGTTTTCATGAATCTCTCTCTGTCTTAAGAGAAATCGAAAGAAGAAATACGAAAAAACGCTATGTTTCCCACATTGCCAAGAATGGGGAGCAGAGCAATAGTGGAAACAAGAGCAATGTTAACTACAGCGTTCTTTTAGCAGTCCCATGAGAGTTCAGAATTGACATCGAAATGCAGTCTACGTCACACATCTCGTTTTGTGCAACATCATACAGAGGCCCCATATTACCTTTTCGAGTGAATGTAGAAGTCAACTTTTACAACACAAGTTTCCTGCTCAGTCAAAGACTATAGTTGAAAAGCAACTGGTGATTCACCTTCTACGTGGCAAGGGGTAACTAGAAAACCATGTGTTTTCATGAATCTCTCTCTGTCTTAAGAGAAATCGAAAGAAGAAATACGAAAAAACGCTATGTTTCCCACATTGCCAAGAATGGGGAGCAGAGCAATAGTAGAAAGAAGAGCAATGTTAACTACAGCGTTCTTTTAGCAGTCCCATGAGAGTTCAGAATTGACATCGAAATGCAGTCTACGTCACACATCTCGTTTTGTGCAACATCATACAGAGGCCCCATATTACCTTTTCGAGTGAATGTAGAAGTCAACTTTTACAACACAAGTTTCCTGCTCAGTCAAAGACTATAGTTGAAAAGCAACTGGTGATTCACCTTCTACGTGGCAAGGGGTAACTAGAAAACCATGTGTTTTCATGAATCTCTCTCTGTCTTAAGAGAAATCGAAAGAAGAAATACGAAAAAACGCTATGTTTCCCACATTGCCAAGAATGGGGAGCAGAGCAATAGTAGAAAGAAGAGCAATGTTAACTACAGCGTTCTTTTAGCAGTCCCATGAGAGTTCAGAATTGACATCGAAATGCAGTCTACGTCACACATCTCGTTTTGTGCAACATCATACAGAGGCCCCATATTACCTTTTCGAGTGAATGTAGAAGTCAACTTTTACAACACAAGTTTCCTGCTCAGTCAAAGACTATAGTTGAAAAGCAACTGGTGATTCACCTTCTACGTGGCAAGGGGTAACTAGAAAACCATGTGTTTTCATGAATCTCTCTCTGTCTTAAGAGAAATCGAAAGAAGAAATACGAAAAAACGCTATGTTTCCCACATTGCCAAGAATGGGGAGCAGAGCAATAGTGGAAACAAGAGCAATGTTAACTACAGCGTTCTTTTAGCAGTCCCATGAGAGTTCAGAATTGACATCGAAATGCAGTCTACGTCACACATCTCGTTTTGTGCAACATCATACAGAGGCCCCATATTACCTTTTCGAGTGAATGTAGAAGTCAACTTTTACAACACAAGTTTCCTGCTCAGTCAAAGACTATAGTTGAAAAGCAACTGGTGATTCACCTTCTACGTGGCAAGGGGTAACTAGAAAACCATGTGTTTTCATGAATCTCTCTCTGTCTTAAGAGAAATCGAAAGAAGAAATACGAAAAAACGCTATGTTTCCCACATTGCCAAGAATGGGGAGCAGAGCAATAGTAGAAAGAAGAGCAATGTTAACTACAGCGTTCTTTTAGCAGTCCCATGAGAGTTCAGAATTGACATCGAAATGCAGTCTACGTCACACATCTCGTTTTGTGCAACATCATACAGAGGCCCCATATTACCTTTTCGAGTGAATGTAGAAGTCAACTTTTACAACACAAGTTTCCTGCTCAGTCAAAGACTATAGTTGAAAAGCAACTGGTGATTCACCTTCTACGTGGCAAGGGGTAACTAGAAAACCATGTGTTTTCATGAATCTCTCTCTGTCTTAAGAGAAATCGAAAGAAGAAATACGAAAAAACGCTATGTTTCCCACATTGCCAAGAATGGGGAGCAGAGCAATAGTAGAAAGAAGAGCAATGTTAACTACAGCGTTCTTTTAGCAGTCCCATGAGAGTTCAGAATTGACATCGAAATGCAGTCTACGTCACACATCTCGTTTTGTGCAACATCATACAGAGGCCCCATATTACCTTTTCGAGTGAATGTAGAAGTCAACTTTTACAACACAAGTTTCCTGCTCAGTCAAAGACTATAGTTGAAAAGCAACTGGTGATTCACCTTCTACGTGGCAAGGGGTAACTAGAAAACCATGTGTTTTCATGAATCTCTCTCTGTCTTAAGAGAAATCGAAAGAAGAAATACGAAAAAACGCTATGTTTCCCACATTGCCAAGAATGGGGAGCAGAGCAATAGTGGAAACAAGAGCAATGTTAACTACAGCGTTCTTTTAGCAGTCCCATGAGAGTTCAGAATTGACATCGAAATGCAGTCTACGTCACACATCTCGTTTTGTGCAACATCATACAGAGGCCCCATATTACCTTTTCGAGTGAATGTAGAAGTCAACTTTTACAACACAAGTTTCCTGCTCAGTCAAAGACTATAGTTGAAAAGCAACTGGTGATTCACCTTCTACGTGGCAAGGGGTAACTAGAAAACCATGTGTTTTCATGAATCTCTCTCTGTCTTAAGAGAAATCGAAAGAAGAAATACGAAAAAACGCTATGTTTCCCACATTGCCAAGAATGGGGAGCAGAGCAATAGTGGAAACAAGAGCAATGTTAACTACAGCGTTCTTTTAGCAGTCCCATGAGAGTTCAGAATTGACATCGAAATGCAGTCTACGTCACACATCTCGTTTTGTGCAACATCATACAGAGGCCCCATATTACCTTTTCGAGTGAATGTAGAAGTCAACTTTTACAACACAAGTTTCCTGCTCAGTCAAAGACTATAGTTGAAAAGCAACTGGTGATTCACCTTCTACGTGGCAAGGGGTAACTAGAAAACCATGTGTTTTCATGAATCTCTCTCTGTCTTAAGAGAAATCGAAAGAAGAAATACGAAAAAACGCTATGTTTCCCACATTGCCAAGAATGGGGAGCAGAGCAATAGTGGAAACAAGAGCAATGTTAACTACAGCGTTCTTTTAGCAGTCCCATGAGAGTTCAGAATTGACATCGAAATGCTGTCTACGTCACACATCTCGTTTTGTGCAACATCATACAGAGGCCCCATATTACCTTTTCGAGTGAATGTAGAAGTCAACTTTTACAACACAAGTTTCCTGCTCAGTCAAAGACTATAGTTGAAAAGCAACTGGTGATTCACCTTCTACGTGGCAAGGGGTAACTAGAAAACCATGTGTTTTCATGAATCTCTCTCTGTCTTAAGAGAAATCGAAAGAAGAAATACGAAAAAACGCTATGTTTCCCACATTGCCAAGAATGGGGAGCAGAGCAATAGTAGAAAGAAGAGCAATGTTAACTACAGCGTTCTTTTAGCAGTCCCATGAGAGTTCAGAATTGACATCGAAATGCTGTCTACGTCACACATCTCGTTTTGTGCAACATCATACAGAGGCCCCATATTACCTTTTCGAGTGAATGTAGAAGTCAACTTTTACAACACAAGTTTCCTGCTCAGTCAAAGACTATAGTTGAAAAGCAACTGGTGATTCACCTTCTACGTGGCAAGGGGTAACTAGAAAACCATGTGTTTTCATGAATCTCTCTCTGTCTTAAGAGAAATCGAAAGAAGAAATACGAAAAAACGCTATGTTTCCCACATTGCCAAGAATGGGGAGCAGAGCAATAGTGGAAACAAGAGCAATGTTAACTACAGCGTTCTTTTAGCAGTCCCATGAGAGTTCAGAATTGACATCGAAATGCAGTCTACGTCACACATCTCGTTTTGTGCAACATCATACAGAGGCCCCATATTACCTTTTCGAGTGAATGTAGAAGTCAACTTTTACAACACAAGTTTCCTGCTCAGTCAAAGACTATAGTTGAAAAGCAACTGGTGATTCACCTTCTACGTGGCAAGGGGTAACTAGAAAACCATGTGTTTTCATGAATCTCTCTCTGTCTTAAGAGAAATCGAAAGAAGAAATACGAAAAAACGCTATGTTTCCCACATTGCCAAGAATGGGGAGCAGAGCAATAGTAGAAAGAAGAGCAATGTTAACTACAGCGTTCTTTTAGCAGTCCCATGAGAGTTCAGAATTGACATCGAAATGCAGTCTACGTCACACATCTCGTTTTGTGCAACATCATACAGAGGCCCCATATTACCTTTTCGAGTGAATGTAGAAGTCAACTTTTACAACACAAGTTTCCTGCTCAGTCAAAGACTATAGTTGAAAAGCAACTGGTGATTCACCTTCTACGTGGCAAGGGGTAACTAGAAAACCATGTGTTTTCATGAATCTCTCTCTGTCTTAAGAGAAATCGAAAGAAGAAATACGAAAAAACGCTATGTTTCCCACATTGCCAAGAATGGGGAGCAGAGCAATAGTAGAAAGAAGAGCAATGTTAACTACAGCGTTCTTTTAGCAGTCCCATGAGAGTTCAGAATTGACATCGAAATGCAGTCTACGTCACACATCTCGTTTTGTGCAACATCATACAGAGGCCCCATATTACCTTTTCGAGTGAATGTAGAAGTCAACTTTTACAACACAAGTTTCCTGCTCAGTCAAAGACTATAGTTGAAAAGCAACTGGTGATTCACCTTCTACGTGGCAAGGGGTAACTAGAAAACCATGTGTTTTCATGAATCTCTCTCTGTCTTAAGAGAAATCGAAAGAAGAAATACGAAAAAACGCTATGTTTCCCACATTGCCAAGAATGGGGAGCAGAGCAATAGTGGAAACAAGAGCAATGTTAACTACAGCGTTCTTTTAGCAGTCCCATGAGAGTTCAGAATTGACATCGAAATGCAGTCTACGTCACACATCTCGTTTTGTGCAACATCATACAGAGGCCCCATATTACCTTTTCGAGTGAATGTAGAAGTCAACTTTTACAACACAAGTTTCCTGCTCAGTCAAAGACTATAGTTGAAAAGCAACTGGTGATTCACCTTCTACGTGGCAAGGGGTAACTAGAAAACCATGTGTTTTCATGAATCTCTCTCTGTCTTAAGAGAAATCGAAAGAAGAAATACGAAAAAACGCTATGTTTCCCACATTGCCAAGAATGGGGAGCAGAGCAATAGTGGAAACAAGAGCAATGTTAACTACAGCGTTCTTTTAGCAGTCCCATGAGAGTTCAGAATTGACATCGAAATGCTGTCTACGTCACACATCTCGTTTTGTGCAACATCATACAGAGGCCCCATATTACCTTTTCGAGTGAATGTAGAAGTCAACTTTTACAACACAAGTTTCCTGCTCAGTCAAAGACTATAGTTGAAAAGCAACTGGTGATTCACCTTCTACGTGGCAAGGGGTAACTAGAAAACCATGTGTTTTCATGAATCTCTCTCTGTCTTAAGAGAAATCGAAAGAAGAAATACGAAAAAACGCTATGTTTCCCACATTGCCAAGAATGGGGAGCAGAGCAATAGTAGAAAGAAGAGCAATGTTAACTACAGCGTTCTTTTAGCAGTCCCATGAGAGTTCAGAATTGACATCGAAATGCTGTCTACGTCACACATCTCGTTTTGTGCAACATCATACAGAGGCCCCATATTACCTTTTCGAGTGAATGTAGAAGTCAACTTTTACAACACAAGTTTCCTGCTCAGTCAAAGACTATAGTTGAAAAGCAACTGGTGATTCACCTTCTACGTGGCAAGGGGTAACTAGAAAACCATGTGTTTTCATGAATCTCTCTCTGTCTTAAGAGAAATCGAAAGAAGAAATACGAAAAAACGCTATGTTTCCCACATTGCCAAGAATGGGGAGCAGAGCAATAGTGGAAACAAGAGCAATGTTAACTACAGCGTTCTTTTAGCAGTCCCATGAGAGTTCAGAATTGACATCGAAATGCAGTCTACGTCACACATCTCGTTTTGTGCAACATCATACAGAGGCCCCATATTACCTTTTCGAGTGAATGTAGAAGTCAACTTTTACAACACAAGTTTCCTGCTCAGTCAAAGACTATAGTTGAAAAGCAACTGGTGATTCACCTTCTACGTGGCAAGGGGTAACTAGAAAACCATGTGTTTTCATGAATCTCTCTCTGTCTTAAGAGAAATCGAAAGAAGAAATACGAAAAAACGCTATGTTTCCCACATTGCCAAGAATGGGGAGCAGAGCAATAGTGGAAACAAGAGCAATGTTAACTACAGCGTTCTTTTAGCAGTCCCATGAGAGTTCAGAATTGACATCGAAATGCAGTCTACGTCACACATCTCGTTTTGTGCAACATCATACAGAGGCCCCATATTACCTTTTCGAGTGAATGTAGAAGTCAACTTTTACAACACAAGTTTCCTGCTCAGTCAAAGACTATAGTTGAAAAGCAACTGGTGATTCACCTTCTACGTGGCAAGGGGTAACTAGAAAACCATGTGTTTTCATGAATCTCTCTCTGTCTTAAGAGAAATCGAAAGAAGAAATACGAAAAAACGCTATGTTTCCCACATTGCCAAGAATGGGGAGCAGAGCAATAGTAGAAAGAAGAGCAATGTTAACTACAGCGTTCTTTTAGCAGTCCCATGAGAGTTCAGAATTGACATCGAAATGCAGTCTACGTCACACATCTCGTTTTGTGCAACATCATACAGAGGCCCCATATTACCTTTTCGAGTGAATGTAGAAGTCAACTTTTACAACACAAGTTTCCTGCTCAGTCAAAGACTATAGTTGAAAAGCAACTGGTGATTCACCTTCTACGTGGCAAGGGGTAACTAGAAAACCATGTGTTTTCATGAATCTCTCTCTGTCTTAAGAGAAATCGAAAGAAGAAATACGAAAAAACGCTATGTTTCCCACATTGCCAAGAATGGGGAGCAGAGCAATAGTGGAAACAAGAGCAATGTTAACTACAGCGTTCTTTTAGCAGTCCCATGAGAGTTCAGAATTGACATCGAAATGCAGTCTACGTCACACATCTCGTTTTGTGCAACATCATACAGAGGCCCCATATTACCTTTTCGAGTGAATGTAGAAGTCAACTTTTACAACACAAGTTTCCTGCTCAGTCAAAGACTATAGTTGAAAAGCAACTGGTGATTCACCTTCTACGTGGCAAGGGGTAACTAGAAAACCATGTGTTTTCATGAATCTCTCTCTGTCTTAAGAGAAATCGAAAGAAGAAATACGAAAAAACGCTATGTTTCCCACATTGCCAAGAATGGGGAGCAGAGCAATAGTAGAAAGAAGAGCAATGTTAACTACAGCGTTCTTTTAGCAGTCCCATGAGAGTTCAGAATTGACATCGAAATGCAGTCTACGTCACACATCTCGTTTTGTGCAACATCATACAGAGGCCCCATATTACCTTTTCGAGTGAATGTAGAAGTCAACTTTTACAACACAAGTTTCCTGCTCAGTCAAAGACTATAGTTGAAAAGCAACTGGTGATTCACCTTCTACGTGGCAAGGGGTAACTAGAAAACCATGTGTTTTCATGAATCTCTCTCTGTCTTAAGAGAAATCGAAAGAAGAAATACGAAAAAACGCTATGTTTCCCACATTGCCAAGAATGGGGAGCAGAGCAATAGTAGAAAGAAGAGCAATGTTAACTACAGCGTTCTTTTAGCAGTCCCATGAGAGTTCAGAATTGACATCGAAATGCTGTCTACGTCACACATCTCGTTTTGTGCAACATCATACAGAGGCCCCATATTACCTTTTCGAGTGAATGTAGAAGTCAACTTTTACAACACAAGTTTCCTGCTCAGTCAAAGACTATAGTTGAAAAGCAACTGGTGATTCACCTTCTACGTGGCAAGGGGTAACTAGAAAACCATGTGTTTTCATGAATCTCTCTCTGTCTTAAGAGAAATCGAAAGAAGAAATACGAAAAAACGCTATGTTTCCCACATTGCCAAGAATGGGGAGCAGAGCAATAGTGGAAACAAGAGCAATGTTAACTACAGCGTTCTTTTAGCAGTCCCATGAGAGTTCAGAATTGACATCGAAATGCAGTCTACGTCACACATCTCGTTTTGTGCAACATCATACAGAGGCCCCATATTACCTTTTCGAGTGAATGTAGAAGTCAACTTTTACAACACAAGTTTCCTGCTCAGTCAAAGACTATAGTTGAAAAGCAACTGGTGATTCACCTTCTACGTGGCAAGGGGTAACTAGAAAACCATGTGTTTTCATGAATCTCTCTCTGTCTTAAGAGAAATCGAAAGAAGAAATACGAAAAAACGCTATGTTTCCCACATTGCCAAGAATGGGGAGCAGAGCAATAGTAGAAAGAAGAGCAATGTTAACTACAGCGTTCTTTTAGCAGTCCCATGAGAGTTCAGAATTGACATCGAAATGCAGTCTACGTCACACATCTCGTTTTGTGCAACATCATACAGAGGCCCCATATTACCTTTTCGAGTGAATGTAGAAGTCAACTTTTACAACACAAGTTTCCTGCTCAGTCAAAGACTATAGTTGAAAAGCAACTGGTGATTCACCTTCTACGTGGCAAGGGGTAACTAGAAAACCATGTGTTTTCATGAATCTCTCTCTGTCTTAAGAGAAATCGAAAGAAGAAATACGAAAAAACGCTATGTTTCCCACATTGCCAAGAATGGGGAGCAGAGCAATAGTGGAAACAAGAGCAATGTTAACTACAGCGTTCTTTTAGCAGTCCCATGAGAGTTCAGAATTGACATCGAAATGCTGTCTACGTCACACATCTCGTTTTGTGCAACATCATACAGAGGCCCCATATTACCTTTTCGAGTGAATGTAGAAGTCAACTTTTACAACACAAGTTTCCTGCTCAGTCAAAGACTATAGTTGAAAAGCAACTGGTGATTCACCTTCTACGTGGCAAGGGGTAACTAGAAAACCATGTGTTTTCATGAATCTCTCTCTGTCTTAAGAGAAATCGAAAGAAGAAATACGAAAAAACGCTATGTTTCCCACATTGCCAAGAATGGGGAGCAGAGCAATAGTGGAAACAAGAGCAATGTTAACTACAGCGTTCTTTTAGCAGTCCCATGAGAGTTCAGAATTGACATCGAAATGCAGTCTACGTCACACATCTCGTTTTGTGCAACATCATACAGAGGCCCCATATTACCTTTTCGAGTGAATGTAGAAGTCAACTTTTACAACACAAGTTTCCTGCTCAGTCAAAGACTATAGTTGAAAAGCAACTGGTGATTCACCTTCTACGTGGCAAGGGGTAACTAGAAAACCATGTGTTTTCATGAATCTCTCTCTGTCTTAAGAGAAATCGAAAGAAGAAATACGAAAAAACGCTATGTTTCCCACATTGCCAAGAATGGGGAGCAGAGCAATAGTGGAAACAAGAGCAATGTTAACTACAGCGTTCTTTTAGCAGTCCCATGAGAGTTCAGAATTGACATCGAAATGCAGTCTACGTCACACATCTCGTTTTGTGCAACATCATACAGAGGCCCCATATTACCTTTTCGAGTGAATGTAGAAGTCAACTTTTACAACACAAGTTTCCTGCTCAGTCAAAGACTATAGTTGAAAAGCAACTGGTGATTCACCTTCTACGTGGCAAGGGGTAACTAGAAAACCATGTGTTTTCATGAATCTCTCTCTGTCTTAAGAGAAATCGAAAGAAGAAATACGAAAAAACGCTATGTTTCCCACATTGCCAAGAATGGGGAGCAGAGCAATAGTAGAAAGAAGAGCAATGTTAACTACAGCGTTCTTTTAGCAGTCCCATGAGAGTTCAGAATTGACATCGAAATGCAGTCTACGTCACACATCTCGTTTTGTGCAACATCATACAGAGGCCCCATATTACCTTTTCGAGTGAATGTAGAAGTCAACTTTTACAACACAAGTTTCCTGCTCAGTCAAAGACTATAGTTGAAAAGCAACTGGTGATTCACCTTCTACGTGGCAAGGGGTAACTAGAAAACCATGTGTTTTCATGAATCTCTCTCTGTCTTAAGAGAAATCGAAAGAAGAAATACGAAAAAACGCTATGTTTCCCACATTGCCAAGAATGGGGAGCAGAGCAATAGTGGAAACAAGAGCAATGTTAACTACAGCGTTCTTTTAGCAGTCCCATGAGAGTTCAGAATTGACATCGAAATGCAGTCTACGTCACACATCTCGTTTTGTGCAACATCATACAGAGGCCCCATATTACCTTTTCGAGTGAATGTAGAAGTCAACTTTTACAACACAAGTTTCCTGCTCAGTCAAAGACTATAGTTGAAAAGCAACTGGTGATTCACCTTCTACGTGGCAAGGGGTAACTAGAAAACCATGTGTTTTCATGAATCTCTCTCTGTCTTAAGAGAAATCGAAAGAAGAAATACGAAAAAACGCTATGTTTCCCACATTGCCAAGAATGGGGAGCAGAGCAATAGTGGAAACAAGAGCAATGTTAACTACAGCGTTCTTTTAGCAGTCCCATGAGAGTTCAGAATTGACATCGAAATGCAGTCTACGTCACACATCTCGTTTTGTGCAACATCATACAGAGGCCCCATATTACCTTTTCGAGTGAATGTAGAAGTCAACTTTTACAACACAAGTTTCCTGCTCAGTCAAAGACTATAGTTGAAAAGCAACTGGTGATTCACCTTCTACGTGGCAAGGGGTAACTAGAAAACCATGTGTTTTCATGAATCTCTCTCTGTCTTAAGAGAAATCGAAAGAAGAAATACGAAAAAACGCTATGTTTCCCACATTGCCAAGAATGGGGAGCAGAGCAATAGTAGAAAGAAGAGCAATGTTAACTACAGCGTTCTTTTAGCAGTCCCATGAGAGTTCAGAATTGACATCGAAATGCAGTCTACGTCACACATCTCGTTTTGTGCAACATCATACAGAGGCCCCATATTACCTTTTCGAGTGAATGTAGAAGTCAACTTTTACAACACAAGTTTCCTGCTCAGTCAAAGACTATAGTTGAAAAGCAACTGGTGATTCACCTTCTACGTGGCAAGGGGTAACTAGAAAACCATGTGTTTTCATGAATCTCTCTCTGTCTTAAGAGAAATCGAAAGAAGAAATACGAAAAAACGCTATGTTTCCCACATTGCCAAGAATGGGGAGCAGAGCAATAGTAGAAAGAAGAGCAATGTTAACTACAGCGTTCTTTTAGCAGTCCCATGAGAGTTCAGAATTGACATCGAAATGCTGTCTACGTCACACATCTCGTTTTGTGCAACATCATACAGAGGCCCCATATTACCTTTTCGAGTGAATGTAGAAGTCAACTTTTACAACACAAGTTTCCTGCTCAGTCAAAGACTATAGTTGAAAAGCAACTGGTGATTCACCTTCTACGTGGCAAGGGGTAACTAGAAAACCATGTGTTTTCATGAATCTCTCTCTGTCTTAAGAGAAATCGAAAGAAGAAATACGAAAAAACGCTATGTTTCCCACATTGCCAAGAATGGGGAGCAGAGCAATAGTGGAAACAAGAGCAATGTTAACTACAGCGTTCTTTTAGCAGTCCCATGAGAGTTCAGAATTGACATCGAAATGCAGTCTACGTCACACATCTCGTTTTGTGCAACATCATACAGAGGCCCCATATTACCTTTTCGAGTGAATGTAGAAGTCAACTTTTACAACACAAGTTTCCTGCTCAGTCAAAGACTATAGTTGAAAAGCAACTGGTGATTCACCTTCTACGTGGCAAGGGGTAACTAGAAAACCATGTGTTTTCATGAATCTCTCTCTGTCTTAAGAGAAATCGAAAGAAGAAATACGAAAAAACGCTATGTTTCCCACATTGCCAAGAATGGGGAGCAGAGCAATAGTAGAAAGAAGAGCAATGTTAACTACAGCGTTCTTTTAGCAGTCCCATGAGAGTTCAGAATTGACATCGAAATGCAGTCTACGTCACACATCTCGTTTTGTGCAACATCATACAGAGGCCCCATATTACCTTTTCGAGTGAATGTAGAAGTCAACTTTTACAACACAAGTTTCCTGCTCAGTCAAAGACTATAGTTGAAAAGCAACTGGTGATTCACCTTCTACGTGGCAAGGGGTAACTAGAAAACCATGTGTTTTCATGAATCTCTCTCTGTCTTAAGAGAAATCGAAAGAAGAAATACGAAAAAACGCTATGTTTCCCACATTGCCAAGAATGGGGAGCAGAGCAATAGTGGAAACAAGAGCAATGTTAACTACAGCGTTCTTTTAGCAGTCCCATGAGAGTTCAGAATTGACATCGAAATGCAGTCTACGTCACACATCTCGTTTTGTGCAACATCATACAGAGGCCCCATATTACCTTTTCGAGTGAATGTAGAAGTCAACTTTTACAACACAAGTTTCCTGCTCAGTCAAAGACTATAGTTGAAAAGCAACTGGTGATTCACCTTCTACGTGGCAAGGGGTAACTAGAAAACCATGTGTTTTCATGAATCTCTCTCTGTCTTAAGAGAAATCGAAAGAAGAAATACGAAAAAACGCTATGTTTCCCACATTGCCAAGAATGGGGAGCAGAGCAATAGTGGAAAGAAGAGCAATGTTAACTACAGCGTTCTTTTAGCAGTCCCATGAGAGTTCAGAATTGACATCGAAATGCAGTCTACGTCACACATCTCGTTTTGTGCAACATCATACAGAGGCCCCATATTACCTTTTCGAGTGAATGTAGAAGTCAACTTTTACAACACAAGTTTCCTGCTCAGTCAAAGACTATAGTTGAAAAGCAACTGGTGATTCACCTTCTACGTGGCAAGGGGTAACTAGAAAACCATGTGTTTTCATGAATCTCTCTCTGTCTTAAGAGAAATCGAAAGAAGAAATACGAAAAAACGCTATGTTTCCCACATTGCCAAGAATGGGGAGCAGAGCAATAGTAGAAAGAAGAGCATGAGCAATGTTAACTACAGCGTTCTTTTAGCAGTCCCATGAGAGTTCAGAATTGACATCGAAATGCTGTCTACGTCACACATCTCGTTTTGTGCAACATCATACAGAGGCCCCATATTACCTTTTCGAGTGAATGTAGAAGTCAACTTTTACAACACAAGTTTCCTGCTCAGTCAAAGACTATAGTTGAAAAGCAACTGGTGATTCACCTTCTACGTGGCAAGGGGTAACTAGAAAACCATGTGTTTTCATGAATCTCTCTCTGTCTTAAGAGAAATCGAAAGAAGAAATACGAAAAAACGCTATGTTTCCCACATTGCCAAGAATGGGGAGCAGAGCAATAGTAGAAAGAAGAGCAATGTTAACTACAGCGTTCTTTTAGCAGTCCCATGAGAGTTCAGAATTGACATCGAAATGCAGTCTACGTCACACATCTCGTTTTGTGCAACATCATACAGAGGCCCCATATTACCTTTTCGAGTGAATGTAGAAGTCAACTTTTACAACACAAGTTTCCTGCTCAGTCAAAGACTATAGTTGAAAAGCAACTGGTGATTCACCTTCTACGTGGCAAGGGGTAACTAGAAAACCATGTGTTTTCATGAATCTCTCTCTGTCTTAAGAGAAATCGAAAGAAGAAATACGAAAAAACGCTATGTTTCCCACATTGCCAAGAATGGGGAGCAGAGCAATAGTGGAAACAAGAGCAATGTTAACTACAGCGTTCTTTTAGCAGTCCCATGAGAGTTCAGAATTGACATCGAAATGCAGTCTACGTCACACATCTCGTTTTGTGCAACATCATACAGAGGCCCCATATTACCTTTTCGAGTGAATGTAGAAGTCAACTTTACAACACAAGTTTCCTGCTCAGTCAAAGACTATAGTTGAAAAGCAACTGGTGATTCACCTTCTACGTGGCAAGGGGTAACTAGAAAACCATGTGTTTTCATGAATCTCTCTCTGTCTTAAGAGAAATCGAAAGAAGAAATACGAAAAAACGCTATGTTTCCCACATTGCCAAGAATGGGGAGCAGAGCAATAGTGGAAACAAGAGCAATGTTAACTACAGCGTTCTTTTAGCAGTCCCATGAGAGTTCAGAATTGACATCGAAATGCTGTCTACGTCACACATCTCGTTTTCTGCAACATCATACAGAGGCCCCATATTACCTTTTCGAGTGAATGTAGAAGTCAACTTTTACAACACAAGTTTCCTGCTCAGTCAAAGACTATAGTTGAAAAGCAACTGGTGATTCACCTTCTACGTGGCAAGGGGTAACTAGAAAACCATGTGTTTTCATGAATCTCTCTCTGTCTTAAGAGAAATCGAAAGAAGAAATACGAAAAAACGCTATGTTTCCCACATTGCCAAGAATGGGGAGCAGAGCAATAGTAGAAAGAAGAGCAATGTTAACTACAGCGTTCTTTTAGCAGTCCCATGAGAGTTCAGAATTGACATCGAAATGCTGTCTACGTCACACATCTCGTTTTGTGCAACATCATACAGAGGCCCCATATTACCTTTTCGAGTGAATGTAGAAGTCAACTTTTACAACACAAGTTTCCTGCTCAGTCAAAGACTATAGTTGAAAAGCAACTGGTGATTCACCTTCTACGTGGCAAGGGGTAACTAGAAAACCATGTGTTTTCATGAATCTCTCTCTGTCTTAAGAGAAATCGAAAGAAGAAATACGAAAAAACGCTATGTTTCCCACATTGCCAAGAATGGGGAGCAGAGCAATAGTGGAAACAAGAGCAATGTTAACTACAGCGTTCTTTTAGCAGTCCCATGAGAGTTCAGAATTGACATCGAAATGCAGTCTACGTCACACATCTCGTTTTGTGCAACATCATACAGAGGCCCCATATTACCTTTTCGAGTGAATGTAGAAGTCAACTTTTACAACACAAGTTTCCTGCTCAGTCAAAGACTATAGTTGAAAAGCAACTGGTGATTCACCTTCTACGTGGCAAGGGGTAACTAGAAAACCATGTGTTTTCATGAATCTCTCTCTGTCTTAAGAGAAATCGAAAGAAGAAATACGAAAAAACGCTATGTTTCCCACATTGCCAAGAATGGGGAGCAGAGCAATAGTGGAAACAAGAGCAATGTTAACTACAGCGTTCTTTTAGCAGTCCCATGAGAGTTCAGAATTGACATCGAAATGCAGTCTACGTCACACATCTCGTTTTGTGCAACATCATACAGAGGCCCCATATTACCTTTTCGAGTGAATGTAGAAGTCAACTTTTACAACACAAGTTTCCTGCTCAGTCAAAGACTATAGTTGAAAAGCAACTGGTGATTCACCTTCTACGTGGCAAGGGGTAACTAGAAAACCATGTGTTTTCATGAATCTCTCTCTGTCTTAAGAGAAATCGAAAGAAGAAATACGAAAAAACGCTATGTTTCCCACATTGCCAAGAATGGGGAGCAGAGCAATAGTGGAAACAAGAGCAATGTTAACTACAGCGTTCTTTTAGCAGTCCCATGAGAGTTCAGAATTGACATCGAAATGCAGTCTACGTCACACATCTCGTTTTGTGCAACATCATACAGAGGCCCCATATTACCTTTTCGAGTGAATGTAGAAGTCAACTTTTACAACACAAGTTTCCTGCTCAGTCAAAGACTATAGTTGAAAAGCAACTGGTGATTCACCTTCTACGTGGCAAGGGGTAACTAGAAAACCATGTGTTTTCATGAATCTCTCTCTGTCTTAAGAGAAATCGAAAGAAGAAATACGAAAAAACGCTATGTTTCCCACATTGCCAAGAATGGGAGCAGAGCAATAGTGGAAACAAGAGCAATGTTAACTACAGCGTTCTTTTAGCAGTCCATGAGAGTTCAGAATTGACATCGAAATGCAGTCTACGTCACACATCTCGTTTTGTGCAACATCATACAGAGGCCCCATATTACCTTTCGAGTGAATGTAGAAGTCAACTTTTACAACACAAGTTCCTGCTCAGTCAAAGACTATAGTTGAAAAGCAACTGGTGATTCACCTTCTACGTGGCAAGGGGTAACTAGAAAACCATGTGTTTTCATGAATCTCTCTCTGTCTTAAGAGAAATCGAAAGAAGAAATACGAAAAAACGCTATGTTTCCCACATTGCCAAGAATGGGGAGCAGAGCAATAGTAGAAAGAAGAGCAATGTTAACTACAGCGTTCTTTTAGCAGTCCCATGAGAGTTCAGAATTGACATCGAAATGCAGTCTACGTCACACATCTCGTTTTGTGCAACATCATACAGAGGCCCCATATTACCTTTTCGAGTGAATGTAGAAGTCAACTTTTACAACACAAGTTTCCTGCTCAGTCAAAGACTATAGTTGAAAAGCAACTGGTGATTCACCTTCTACGTGGCAAGGGGTAACTAGAAAACCATGTGTTTTCATGAATCTCTCTCTGTCTTAAGAGAAATCGAAAGAAGAAATACGAAAAAACGCTATGTTTCCCACATTGCCAAGAATGGGGAGCAGAGCAATAGTAGAAAGAAGAGCAATGTTAACTACAGCGTTCTTTTAGCAGTCCCATGAGAGTTCAGAATTGACATCGAAATGCAGTCTACGTCACACATCTCGTTTGTGCAACATCATACAGAGGCCCCATATTACCTTTCGAGTGAATGTAGAAGTCAACTTTTACAACACAAGTTTCCTGCTCAGTCAAAGACTATAGTTGAAAAGCAACTGGTGATTCACCTTCTACGTGGCAAGGGGTAACTAGAAAACCATGTGTTTTCATGAATCTCTCTCTGTCTTAAGAGAAATCGAAAGAAGAAATACGAAAAAACGCTATGTTTCCCACATTGCCAAGAATGGGGAGCAGAGCAATAGTAGAAAGAAGAGCAATGTTAAACTACAGCGTTCTTTTAGCAGTCCCATGAGAGTTCAGAATTGACATCGAAATGCTGTCTACGTCACACATCTCGTTTTGTGCAACATCATACAGAGGCCCCATATTACCTTTTCGAGTGAATGTAGAAGTCAACTTTTACAACACAAGTTTCCTGCTCAGTCAAAGACTATAGTTGAAAAGCAACTGGTGATTCACCTTCTACGTGGCAAGGGGTAACTAGAAAACCCATGTGTTTTCATGAATCTCTCTCTGTCTTAAGAGAAATCGAAAGAAGAAATACGAAAAACGCTATGTTTCCCACATTGCCAAGAATGGGGAGCAGAGCAATAGTGGAAACAAGAGCAATGTTAACTACAGCGTTCTTTTAGCAGTCCCATGAGAGTTCAGAATTGACATCGAAATGCAGTCTACGTCACACATCTCGTTTTGTGCAACATCATACAGAGGCCCCATATTACCTTTTCGAGTGAATGTAGAAGTCAACTTTTACAACACAAGTTTCCTGCTCAGTCAAAGACTATAGTTGAAAAGCAACTGGTGATTCACCTTCTACGTGGCAAGGGGTAACTAGAAAACCATGTGTTTTCATGAATCTCTCTCTGTCTTAAGAGAAATCGAAAGAAGAAATACGAAAAAACGCTATGTTTCCCACATTGCCAAGAATGGGGAGCAGAGCAATAGTAGAAAGAAGAGCAATGTTAACTACAGCGTTCTTTTAGCAGTCCCATGAGAGTTCAGAATTGACATCGAAATGCAGTCTACGTCACACATCTCGTTTTGTGCAACATCATACAGAGGCCCCATATTACCTTTTCGAGTGAATGTAGAAGTCAACTTTTACAACACAAGTTTCCTGCTCAGTCAAAGACTATAGTTGAAAAGCAACTGGTGATTCACCTTCTACGTGGCAAGGGGTAACTAGAAAACCATGTGTTTTCATGAATCTCTCTCTGTCTTAAGAGAAATCGAAAGAAGAAATACGAAAAAAACGCCATGTTTCCCACATTGCCAAGAATGGGAGCAGAGCAATAGTGGAAACAAGAGCAATGTTAACTACAGCGTTCTTTTAGCAGTCCCATGAGAGTTCAGAATTGACATCGAAATGCAGTCTACGTCACACATCTCGTTTTGTGCAACATCATACAGAGGCCCCATATTACCTTTTCGAGTGAATGTAGAAGTCAACTTTTACAACACAAGTTTCCTGCTCAGTCAAAGACTATAGTTGAAAAGCAACTGGTGATTCACCTTCTACGTGGCAAGGGGTAACTAGAAAACCATGTGTTTTCATGAATCTCTCTCTGTCTTAAGAGAAATCGAAAGAAGAAATACGAAAAAACGCTATGTTTCCCACATTGCAAGAATGGGGAGCAGAGCAATAGTGGAAACAAGAGCAATGTTAACTACAGCGTTCTTTTAGCAGTCCCATGAGAGTTCAGAATTGACATCGAAATGCAGTCTACGTCACACATCTCGTTTTGTGCAACATCATACAGAGGCCCCATATTACCTTTTCGAGTGAATGTAGAAGTCAACTTTTACAACACAATTTTCCTGCTCAGTCAAAGACTATAGTTGAAAAGCAACTGGTGATTCACCTTCTACGTGGCAAGGGGTAACTAGAAAACCATGTGTTTTCATGAATCTCTCTCTGTCTTAAGAGAAATCGAAAGAAGAAATACGAAAAAAACGCTATGTTTCCCACATTGCCAAGAATGGGGAGCAGAGCAATAGTGGAAACAAGAGCAATGTTAACTACAGCGTTCTTTTAGCAGTCCCATGAGAGTTCAGAATTGACATCGAAATGCTGTCTACGTCACACATCTCGTTTTCTGCAACATCATACAGAGGCCCCATATTACCTTTTCGAGTGAATGTAGAAGTCAACTTTTACAACACAAGTTTCCTGCTCAGTCAAAGACTATAGTTGAAAAGCAACTGGTGATTCACCTTCTACGTGGCAAGGGGTAACTAGAAAACCATGTGTTTTCATGAATCTCTCTCTGTCTTAAGAGAAATCGAAAGAAGAAATACGAAAAAACGCTATGTTTCCCACATTGCCAAGAATGGGGAGCAGAGCAATAGTAGAAAGAAGAGCAATGTTAACTACAGCGTTCTTTTAGCAGTCCATGAGAGTTCAGAATTGACATCGAAATGCTGTCTACGTCACACATCTCGTTTTGTGCAACATCATACAGAGGCCCCATATTACCTTTTCGAGTGAATGTAGAAGTCAACTTTTACAACACAAGTTTCCTGCTCAGTCAAAGACTATAGTTGAAAAGCAACTGGTGATTCACCTTCTACGTGGCAAGGGGTAACTAGAAAACCATGTGTTTTCATGAATCTCTCTCTGTCTTAAGAGAAATCGAAAGAAGAAATACGAAAAAACGCTATGTTTCCCACATTGCCAAGAATGGGGAGCAGAGCAATAGTGGAAAGAAGAGCAATGTTAACTACAGCGTTCTTTTAGCAGTCCCATGAGAGTTCAGAATTGACATCGAAATGCAGTCTACGTCACACATCTCGTTTTGTGCAACATCATACAGAGGCCCCATATTACCTTTTCGAGTGAATGTAGAAGTCAACTTTTACAACACAAGTTTCCTGCTCAGTCAAAGACTATAGTTGAAAAGCAACTGGTGATTCACCTTCTACGTGGCAAGGGGTAACTAGAAAACCATGTGTTTTCATGAATCTCTCTCTGTCTTAAGAGAAATCGAAAGAAGAAATACGAAAAAACGCTATGTTTCCCACATTGCCAAGAATGGGGAGCAGAGCAATAGTAGAAAGAAGAGCAATGTTAACTACAGCGTTCTTTTAGCAGTCCCATGAGAGTTCAGAATTGACATCGAAATGCAGTCTACGTCACACATCTCGTTTTGTGCAACATCATACAGAGGCCCCATATTACCTTTTCGAGTGAATGTAGAAGTCAACTTTTACAACACAAGTTTCCTGCTCAGTCAAAGACTATAGTTGAAAAGCAACTGGTGATTCACCTTCTACGTGGCAAGGGGTAACTAGAAAACCATGTGTTTTCATGAATCTCTCTCTGTCTTAAGAGAAATCGAAAGAAGAAATACGAAAAAACGCTATGTTTCCCACATTGCCAAGAATGGGGAGCAGAGCAATAGTGGAAACAAGAGCAATGTTAACTACAGCGTTCTTTTAGCAGTCCCATGAGAGTTCAGAATTGACATCGAAATGCTGTCTACGTCACACATCTCGTTTTGTGCAACATCATACAGAGGCCCCATATTACCTTTTCGAGTGAATGTAGAAGTCAACTTTTACAACACAAGTTTCCTGCTCAGTCAAAGACTATAGTTGAAAAGCAACTGGTGATTCACCTTCTACGTGGCAAGGGGTAACTAGAAAACCATGTGTTTTCATGAATCTCTCTCTGTCTTAAGAGAAATCGAAAGAAGAAATACGAAAAAACGCTATGTTTCCCACATTGCCAAGAATGGGGAGCAGAGCAATAGTGGAAACAAGAGCAATGTTAACTACAGCGTTCTTTTAGCAGTCCCATGAGAGTTCAGAATTGACATCGAAATGTGCTGTCTACGTCACACATCTCGTTTTGTGCAACATCATACAGAGGCCCCATATTACCTTTTCGAGTGAATGTAGAAGTCAACTTTTACAACACAAGTTTCCTGCTCAGTCAAAGACTATAGTTGAAAAGCAACTGGTGATTCACCTTCTACGTGGCAAGGGGTAACTAGAAAACCATGTGTTTTCATGAATCTCTCTCTGTCTTAAGAGAAATCGAAAGAAGAAATACGAAAAAACGCTATGTTTCCCACATTGCCAAGAATGGGGAGCAGAGCAATAGTAGAAAGAAGAGCAATGTTAACTACAGCGTTCTTTTAGCAGTCCCATGAGAGTTCAGAATTGACATCGAAATGCTGTCTACGTCACACATCTCGTTTTGTGCAACATCATACAGAGGCCCCATATTACCTTTTCGAGTGAATGTAGAAGTCAACTTTTACAACACAAGTTTCCTGCTCAGTCAAAGACTATAGTTGAAAAGCAACTGGTGATTCACCTTCTACGTGGCAAGGGGTAACTAGAAAACCATGTGTTTTCATGAATCTCTCTCTGTCTTAAGAGAAATCGAAAGAAGAAATACGAAAAAACGCTATGTTTCCCACATTGCCAAGAATGGGGAGCAGAGCAATAGTAGAAAGAAGAGCAATGTTAACTACAGCGTTCTTTTAGCAGTCCCATGAGAGTTCAGAATTGACATCGAAATGCTGTCTACGTCACACATCTCGTTTTGTGCAACATCATACAGAGGCCCCATATTACCTTTTCGAGTGAATGTAGAAGTCAACTTTTACAACACAAGTTTCCTGCTCAGTCAAAGACTATAGTTGAAAAGCAACTGGTGATTCACCTTCTACGTGGCAAGGGGTAACTAGAAAACCATGTGTTTTCATGAATCTCTCTCTGTCTTAAGAGAAATCGAAAGAAGAAATACGAAAAAACGCTATGTTTCCCACATTGCCAAGAATGGGGAGCAGAGCAATAGTGGAAACAAGAGCAATGTTAACTACAGCGTTCTTTTAGCAGTCCCATGAGAGTTCAGAATTGACATCGAAATGCAGTCTACGTCACACATCTCGTTTTGTGCAACATCATACAGAGGCCCCATATTACCTTTTCGAGTGAATGTAGAAGTCAACTTTTACAACACAAGTTTCCTGCTCAGTCAAAGACTATAGTTGAAAAGCAACTGGTGATTCACCTTCTACGTGGCAAGGGGTAACTAGAAAACCATGTGTTTTCATGAATCTCTCTCTGTCTTAAGAGAAATCGAAAGAAGAAATACGAAAAAACGCTATGTTTCCCACATTGCCAAGAATGGGGAGCAGAGCAATAGTGGAAACAAGAGCAATGTTAACTACAGCGTTCTTTTAGCAGTCCCATGAGAGTTCAGAATTGACATCGAAATGCAGTCTACGTCACACATCTCGTTTTGTGCAACATCATACAGAGGCCCCATATTACCTTTTCGAGTGAATGTAGAAGTCAACTTTTACAACACAAGTTTCCTGCTCAGTCAAAGACTATAGTTGAAAAGCAACTGGTGATTCACCTTCTACGTGGCAAGGGGTAACTAGAAAACCATGTGTTTTCATGAATCTCTCTCTGTCTTAAGAGAAATCGAAAGAAGAAATACGAAAAAACGCTATGTTTCCCACATTGCCAAGAATGGGGAGCAGAGCAATAGTAGAAAGAAGAGCAATGTTAACTACAGCGTTCTTTTAGCAGTCCCATGAGAGTTCAGAATTGACATCGAAATGCAGTCTACGTCACACATCTCGTTTTGTGCAACATCATACAGAGGCCCCATATTACCTTTTCGAGTGAATGTAGAAGTCAACTTTTACAACACAAGTTTCCTGCTCAGTCAAAGACTATAGTTGAAAAGCAACTGGTGATTCACCTTCTACGTGGCAAGGGGTAACTAGAAAACCATGTGTTTTCATGAATCTCTCTCTGTCTTAAGAGAAATCGAAAGAAGAAATACGAAAAAACGCTATGTTTCCCACATTGCCAAGAATGGGGAGCAGAGCAATAGTGGAAACAAGAGCAATGTTAACTACAGCGTTCTTTTAGCAGTCCCATGAGAGTTCAGAATTGACATCGAAATGCAGTCTACGTCACACATCTCGTTTTGTGCAACATCATACAGAGGCCCCATATTACCTTTTCGAGTGAATGTAGAAGTCAACTTTTACAACACAAGTTTCCTGCTCAGTCAAAGACTATAGTTGAAAAGCAACTGGTGATTCACCTTCTACGTGGCAAGGGGTAACTAGAAAACCATGTGTTTTCATGAATCTCTCTCTGTCTTAAGAGAAATCGAAAGAAGAAATACGAAAAAACGCTATGTTTCCCACATTGCCAAGAATGGGGAGCAGAGCAATAGTGGAAACAAGAGCAATGTTAACTACAGCGTTCTTTTAGCAGTCCCATGAGAGTTCAGAATTGACATCGAAATGCAGTCTACGTCACACATCTCGTTTTGTGCAACATCATACAGAGGCCCCATATTACCTTTTCGAGTGAATGTAGAAGTCAACTTTTACAACACAAGTTTCCTGCTCAGTCAAAGACTATAGTTGAAAAGCAACTGGTGATTCACCTTCTACGTGGCAAGGGGTAACTAGAAAACCATGTGTTTTCATGAATCTCTCTCTGTCTTAAGAGAAATCGAAAGAAGAAATACGAAAAAACGCTATGTTTCCCACATTGCCAAGAATGGGGAGCAGAGCAATAGTAGAAAGAAGAGCAATGTTAACTACAGCGTTCTTTTAGCAGTCCCATGAGAGTTCAGAATTGACATCGAAATGCAGTCTACGTCACACATCTCGTTTTGTGCAACATCATACAGAGGCCCCATATTACCTTTTCGAGTGAATGTAGAAGTCAACTTTTACAACACAAGTTTCCTGCTCAGTCAAAGACTATAGTTGAAAAGCAACTGGTGATTCACCTTCTACGTGGCAAGGGGTAACTAGAAAACCATGTGTTTTCATGAATCTCTCTCTGTCTTAAGAGAAATCGAAAGAAGAAATACGAAAAAACGCTATGTTTCCCACATTGCCAAGAATGGGGAGCAGAGCAATAGTAGAAAGAAGAGCAATGTTAACTACAGCGTTCTTTTAGCAGTCCCATGAGAGTTCAGAATTGACATCGAAATGCTGTCTACGTCACACATCTCGTTTTGTGCAACATCATACAGAGGCCCCATATTACCTTTTCGAGTGAATGTAGAAGTCAACTTTTACAACACAAGTTTCCTGCTCAGTCAAAGACTATAGTTGAAAAGCAACTGGTGATTCACCTTCTACGTGGCAAGGGGTAACTAGAAAACCATGTGTTTTCATGAATCTCTCTCTGTCTTAAGAGAAATCGAAAGAAGAAATACGAAAAAACGCTATGTTTCCCACATTGCCAAGAATGGGGAGCAGAGCAATAGTGGAAACAAGAGCAATGTTAACTACAGCGTTCTTTTAGCAGTCCCATGAGAGTTCAGAATTGACATCGAAATGCAGTCTACGTCACACATCTCGTTTTGTGCAACATCATACAGAGGCCCCATATTACCTTTTCGAGTGAATGTAGAAGTCAACTTTTACAACACAAGTTTCCTGCTCAGTCAAAGACTATAGTTGAAAAGCAACTGGTGATTCACCTTCTACGTGGCAAGGGGTAACTAGAAAACCATGTGTTTTCATGAATCTCTCTCTGTCTTAAGAGAAATCGAAAGAAGAAATACGAAAAAACGCTATGTTTCCCACATTGCCAAGAATGGGGAGCAGAGCAATAGTAGAAAGAAGAGCAATGTTAACTACAGCGTTCTTTTAGCAGTCCCATGAGAGTTCAGAATTGACATCGAAATGCAGTCTACGTCACACATCTCGTTTTGTGCAACATCATACAGAGGCCCCATATTACCTTTTCGAGTGAATGTAGAAGTCAACTTTTACAACACAAGTTTCCTGCTCAGTCAAAGACTATAGTTGAAAAGCAACTGGTGATTCACCTTCTACGTGGCAAGGGGTAACTAGAAAACCATGTGTTTTCATGAATCTCTCTCTGTCTTAAGAGAAATCGAAAGAAGAAATACGAAAAAACGCTATGTTTCCCACATTGCCAAGAATGGGGAGCAGAGCAATAGTGGAAACAAGAGCAATGTTAACTACAGCGTTCTTTTAGCAGTCCCATGAGAGTTCAGAATTGACATCGAAATGCAGTCTACGTCACACATCTCGTTTTGTGCAACATCATACAGAGGCCCCATATTACCTTTTCGAGTGAATGTAGAAGTCAACTTTTACAACACAAGTTTCCTGCTCAGTCAAAGACTATAGTTGAAAAGCAACTGGTGATTCACCTTCTACGTGGCAAGGGGTAACTAGAAAACCATGTGTTTTCATGAATCTCTCTCTGTCTTAAGAGAAATCGAAAGAAGAAATACGAAAAAACGCTATGTTTCCCACATTGCCAAGAATGGGGAGCAGAGCAATAGTGGAAACAAGAGCAATGTTAACTAGAGCGTTCTTTTAGCAGTCCCATGAGAGTTCAGAATTGACATCGAAATGCAGTCTACGTCACACATCTCGTTTTGTGCAACATCATACAGAGGCCCCATATTACCTTTTCGAGTGAATGTAGAAGTCAACTTTTACAACACAAGTTTCCTGCTCAGTCAAAGACTATAGTTGAAAAGCAACTGGTGATTCACCTTCTACGTGGCAAGGGGTAACTAGAAAACCATGTGTTTTCATGAATCTCTCTCTGTCTTAAGAGAAATCGAAAGAAGAAATACGAAAAAACGCTATGTTTCCCACATTGCCAAGAATGGGGAGCAGAGCAATAGTGGAAACAAGAGCAATGTTAACTACAGCGTTCTTTTAGCAGTCCCATGAGAGTTCAGAATTGACATCGAAATGCTGTCTACGTCACACATCTCGTTTTCTGCAACATCATACAGAGGCCCCATATTACCTTTTCGAGTGAATGTAGAAGTCAACTTTTACAACACAAGTTTCCTGCTCAGTCAAAGACTATAGTTGAAAAGCAACTGGTGATTCACCTTCTACGTGGCAAGGGGTAACTAGAAAACCATGTGTTTTCATGAATCTCTCTCTGTCTTAAGAGAAATCGAAAGAAGAAATACGAAAAAACGCTATGTTTCCCACATTGCCAAGAATGGGGAGCAGAGCAATAGTAGAAAGAAGAGCAATGTTAACTACAGCGTTCTTTTAGCAGTCCCATGAGAGTTCAGAATTGACATCGAAATGCTGTCTACGTCACACATCTCGTTTTGTGCAACATCATACAGAGGCCCCATATTACCTTTTCGAGTGAATGTAGAAGTCAACTTTTACAACACAAGTTTCCTGCTCAGTCAAAGACTATAGTTGAAAAGCAACTGGTGATTCACCTTCTACGTGGCAAGGGGTAACTAGAAAACCATGTGTTTTCATGAATCTCTCTCTGTCTTAAGAGAAATCGAAAGAAGAAATACGAAAAAACGCTATGTTTCCCACATTGCCAAGAATGGGGAGCAGAGCAATAGTGGAAACAAGAGCAATGTTAACTACAGCGTTCTTTTAGCAGTCCCATGAGAGTTCAGAATTGACATCGAAATGCAGTCTACGTCACACATCTCGTTTTGTGCAACATCATACAGAGGCCCCATATTACCTTTTCGAGTGAATGTAGAAGTCAACTTTTACAACACAAGTTTCCTGCTCAGTCAAAGACTATAGTTGAAAAGCAACTGGTGATTCACCTTCTACGTGGCAAGGGGTAACTAGAAAACCATGTGTTTTCATGAATCTCTCTCTGTCTTAAGAGAAATCGAAAGAAGAAATACGAAAAAACGCTATGTTTCCCACATTGCCAAGAATGGGGAGCAGAGCAATAGTAGAAAGAAGAGCAATGTTAACTACAGCGTTCTTTTAGCAGTCCCATGAGAGTTCAGAATTGACATCGAAATGCAGTCTACGTCACACATCTCGTTTTGTGCAACATCATACAGAGGCCCCATATTACCTTTTCGAGTGAATGTAGAAGTCAACTTTTACAACACAAGTTTCCTGCTCAGTCAAAGACTATAGTTGAAAAGCAACTGGTGATTCACCTTCTACGTGGCAAGGGGTAACCAGAAAACCATGTGTTTTCATGAATCTCTCTCTGTCTTAAGAGAAATCGAAAGAAGAAATACGAAAAAACGCTATGTTTCCCACATTGCCAAGAATGGGGAGCAGAGCAATAGTGGAAACAAGAGCAATGTTAACTACAGCGTTCTTTTAGCAGTCCCATGAGAGTTCAGAATTGACATCGAAATGCTGTCTACGTCACACATCTCGTTTTGTGCAACATCATACAGAGGCCCCATATTACCTTTTCGAGTGAATGTAGAAGTCAACTTTTACAACACAAGTTTCCTGCTCAAAGACTATAGTTGAAAAGCAACTGGTGATTCACCTTCTACGTGGCAAGGGGTAACTAGAAAACCATGTGTTTTCATGAATCTCTCTCTGTCTTAAGAGAAATCGAAAGAAGAAATACGAAAAAACGCTATGTTTCCCACATTGCCAAGAATGGGGAGCAGAGCAATAGTAGAAAGAAGAGCAATGTTAACTACAGCGTTCTTTTAGCAGTCCCATGAGAGTTCAGAATTGACATCGAAATGCAGTCTACGTCACACATCTCGTTTTGTGCAACATCATACAGAGGCCCCATATTACCTTTTCGAGTGAATGTAGAAGTCAACTTTTACAACACAAGTTTCCTGCTCAGTCAAAGACTATAGTTGAAAAGCAACTGGTGATTCACCTTCTACGTGGCAAGGGGTAACTAGAAAACCATGTGTTTTCATGAATCTCTCTCTGTCTTAAGAGAAATCGAAAGAAGAAATACGAAAAAACGCTATGTTTCCCACATTGCCAAGAATGGGGAGCAGAGCAATAGTAGAAAGAAGAGCAATGTTAACTACAGCGTTCTTTTAGCAGTCCCATGAGAGTTCAGAATTGACATCGAAATGCAGTCTACGTCACACATCTCGTTTTGTGCAACATCATACAGAGGCCCCATATTACCTTTTCGAGTGAATGTAGAAGTCAACTTTTACAACACAAGTTTCCTGCTCAGTCAAAGACTATAGTTGAAAAGCAACTGGTGATTCACCTTCTACGTGGCAAGGGGTAACTAGAAAACCATGTGTTTTCATGAATCTCTCTCTGTCTTAAGAGAAATCGAAAGAAGAAATACGAAAAAACGCTATGTTTCCCACATTGCCAAGAATGGGGAGCAGAGCAATAGTAGAAAGAAGAGCAATGTTAACTACAGCGTTCTTTTAGCAGTCCCATGAGAGTTCAGAATTGACATCGAAATGCAGTCTACGTCACACATCTCGTTTTGTGCAACATCATACAGAGGCCCCATATTACCTTTTCGAGTGAATGTAGAAGTCAACTTTTACAACACAAGTTTCCTGCTCAGTCAAAGACTATAGTTGAAAAGCAACTGGTGATTCACCTTCTACGTGGCAAGGGGTAACTAGAAAACCATGTGTTTTCATGAATCTCTCTCTGTCTTAAGAGAAATCGAAAGAAGAAATACGAAAAAACGCTATGTTTCCCACATTGCCAAGAATGGGGAGCAGAGCAATAGTGGAAACAAGAGCAATGTTAACTACAGCGTTCTTTTAGCAGTCCCATGAGAGTTCAGAATTGACATCGAAATGCAGTCTACGTCACACATCTCGTTTTGTGCAACATCATACAGAGGCCCCATATTACCTTTTCGAGTGAATGTAGAAGTCAACTTTTACAACACAAGTTTCCTGCTCAGTCAAAGACTATAGTTGAAAAGCAACTGGTGATTCACCTTCTACGTGGCAAGGGGTAACTAGAAAACCATGTGTTTTCATGAATCTCTCTCTGTCTTAAGAGAAATCGAAAGAAGAAATACGAAAAAACGCTATGTTTCCCACATTGCCAAGAATGGGGAGCAGAGCAATAGTAGAAAGAAGAGCAATGTTAACTACAGCGTTCTTTTAGCAGTCCCATGAGAGTTCAGAATTGACATCGAAATGCAGTCTACGTCACACATCTCGTTTTGTGCAACATCATACAGAGGCCCCATATTACCTTTTCGAGTGAATGTAGAAGTCAACTTTTACAACACAAGTTTCCTGCTCAGTCAAAGACTATAGTTGAAAAGCAACTGGTGATTCACCTTCTACGTGGCAAGGGGTAACTAGAAAACCATGTGTTTTCATGAATCTCTCTCTGTCTTAAGAGAAATCGAAAGAAGAAATACGAAAAAACGCTATGTTTCCCACATTGCCAAGAATGGGGAGCAGAGCAATAGTGGAAACAAGAGCAATGTTAACTACAGCGTTCTTTTAGCAGTCCCATGAGAGTTCAGAATTGACATCGAAATGCAGTCTACGTCACACATCTCGTTTTGTGCAACATCATACAGAGGCCCCATATTACCTTTTCCAGTGAATGTAGAAGTCAACTTTTACAACACAAGTTTCCTGCTCAGTCAAAGACTATAGTTGAAAAGCAACTGGTGATTCACCTTCTACGTGGCAAGGGGTAACTAGAAAACCATGTGTTTTCATGAATCTCTCTCTGTCTTAAGAGAAATCGAAAGAAGAAATACGAAAAAACGCTATGTTTCCCACATTGCCAAGAATGGGGAGCAGAGCAATAGTGGAAACAAGAGCAAAGTTAACTACAGCGTTCTTTTAGCAGTCCCATGAGCGTTCAGAATTGACATCGAAATGCAGTCTACGTCACACATCTCGTTTTGTGCAACATCATACAGAGGCCCCATATTACCTTTTCGAGTGAATGTAGAAGTCAACTTTTACAACACAAGTTTCCTGCTCAGTCAAAGACTATAGTTGAAAAGCAACTGGTGATTCACCTTCTACGTGGCAAGGGGTAACTAGAAAACCATGTGTTTTCATGAATCTCTCTCTGTCTTAAGAGAAATCGAAAGAAGAAATACGAAAAAACGCTATGTTTCCCACATTGCCAAGAATGGGGAGCAGAGCAATAGTGGAAACAAGAGCAATGTTAACTACAGCGTTCTTTTAGCAGTCCCATGAGAGTTCAGAATTGACATCGAAATGCAGTCTACGTCACACATCTCGTTTTGTGCAACATCATACAGAGGCCCCATATTACCTTTTCGAGTGAATGTAGAAGTCAACTTTTACAACACAAGTTTCCTGCTCAGTCAAAGACTATAGTTGAAAAGCAACTGGTGATTCACCTTCTACGTGGCAAGGGGTAACTAGAAAACCATGTGTTTTCATGAATCTCTCTCTGTCTTAAGAGAAATCGAAAGAAGAAATACGAAAAAACGCTATGTTTCCCACATTGCCAAGAATGGGGAGCAGAGCAATAGTGGAAACAAGAGCAATGTTAACTACAGCGTTCTTTTAGCAGTCCCATGAGAGTTCAGAATTGACATCGAAATGCAGTCTACGTCACACATCTCGTTTTGTGCAACATCATACAGAGGCCCCATATTACCTTTTCGAGTGAATGTAGAAGTCAACTTTTACAACACAAGTTTCCTGCTCAGTCAAAGACTATAGTTGAAAAGCAACTGGTGATTCACCTTCTACGTGGCAAGGGGTAACTAGAAAACCATGTGTTTTCATGAATCTCTCTCTGTCTTAAGAGAAATCGAAAGAAGAAATACGAAAAAACGCTATGTTTCCCACATTGCCAAGAATGGGGAGCAGAGCAATAGTGGAAACAAGAGCAATGTTAACTACAGCGTTCTTTTAGCAGTCCCATGAGAGTTCAGAATTGACATCGAAATGCAGTCTACGTCACACATCTCGTTTTGTGCAACATCATACAGAGGCCCCATATTACCTTTTCGAGTGAATGTAGAAGTCAACTTTTACAACACAAGTTTCCTGCTCAGTCAAAGACTATAGTTGAAAAGCAACTGGTGATTCACCTTCTACGTGGCAAGGGGTAACTAGAAAACCATGTGTTTTCATGAATCTCTCTCTGTCTTAAGAGAAATCGAAAGAAGAAATACGAAAAAACGCTATGTTTCCCACATTGCCAAGAATGGGGAGCAGAGCAATAGTAGAAAGAAGAGCAATGTTAACTACAGCGTTCTTTTAGCAGTCCCATGAGAGTTCAGAATTGACATCGAAATGCAGTCTACGTCACACATCTCGTTTTGTGCAACATCATACAGAGGCCCCATATTACCTTTTCGAGTGAATGTAGAAGTCAACTTTTACAACACAAGTTTCCTGCTCAGTCAAAGACTATAGTTGAAAAGCAACTGGTGATTCACCTTCTACGTGGCAAGGGGTAACTAGAAAACCATGTGTTTTCATGAATCTCTCTCTGTCTTAAGAGAAATCGAAAGAAGAAATACGAAAAAACGCTATGTTTCCCACATTGCCAAGAATGGGGAGCAGAGCAATAGTAGAAAGAAGAGCAATGTTAACTACAGCGTTCTTTTAGCAGTCCCATGAGAGTTCAGAATTGACATCGAAATGCAGTCTACGTCACACATCTCGTTTTGTGCAACATCATACAGAGGCCCCATATTACCTTTTCGAGTGAATGTAGAAGTCAACTTTTACAACAAAAGTTTCCTGCTCAGTCAAAGACTATAGTTGAAAAGCAACTGGTGATTCACCTTCTACGTGGCAAGGGGTAACTAGAAAACCATGTGTTTTCATGAATCTCTCTCTGTCTTAAGAGAAATCGAAAGAAGAAATACGAAAAAACGCTATGTTTCCCACATTGCCAAGAATGGGGAGCAGAGCAATAGTAGAAAGAAGAGCAATGTTAACTACAGCGTTCTTTTAGCAGTCCCATGAGAGTTCAGAATTGACATCGAAATGCTGTCTACGTCACACATCTCGTTTTGTGCAACATCATACAGAGGCCCCATATTACCTTTTCGAGTGAATGTAGAAGTCAACTTTTACAACACAAGTTTCCTGCTCAGTCAAAGACTATAGTTGAAAAGCAACTGGTGATTCACCTTCTACGTGGCAAGGGGTAACTAGAAAACCATGTGTTTTCATGAATCTCTCTCTGTCTTAAGAGAAATCGAAAGAAGAAATACGAAAAAACGCTATGTTTCCCACATTGCCAAGAATGGGGAGCAGAGCAATAGTAGAAAGAAGAGCAATGTTAACTACAGCGTTCTTTTAGCAGTCCCATGAGAGTTCAGAATTGACATCGAAATGCTGTCTACGTCACACATCTCGTTTTGTGCAACATCATACAGAGGCCCCATATTACCTTTTCGAGTGAATGTAGAAGTCAACTTTTACAACACAAGTTTCCTGCTCAGTCAAAGACTATAGTTGAAAAGCAACTGGTGATTCACCTTCTACGTGGCAAGGGGTAACTAGAAAACCATGTGTTTTCATGAATCTCTCTCTGTCTTAAGAGAAATCGAAAGAAGAAATACGAAAAAACGCTATGTTTCCCACATTGCCAAGAATGGGGAGCAGAGCAATAGTGGAAACAAGAGCAATGTTAACTACAGCGTTCTTTTAGCAGTCCCATGAGAGTTCAGAATTGACATCGAAATGCAGTCTACGTCACACATCTCGTTTTGTGCAACATCATACAGAGGCCCCATATTACCTTTTCGAGTGAA
>NW_026948295.1:0-97207 GCF_035149785.1 Candoia aspera
TTTCCTGACCCCGGGGTCAGGAATTTTTTTTGTTTCTGGGCCAGAAATTGTGCCGTCCCAAATCGAGCATGCAAAAGCTCTCCTAACCCTTACATTCCACCCCGCATCTCACGGCGGTGTTCATTTTTACATTCGGCCTGATACCGCCTGGCTCACCCCGTGAAGTTTTCCTGACCCTGGGGTCAGGAATGTTTTGATTTCTGGGCCAAAAATTGTGCAGTCCCAAATCGAGCATGAAAAAGCACTCCGAACCCTTACATTCCACCCCGAATCTCATGGCGGTGTTCATTTTTACGTTCGGCCTGATTCCGACTGGCTCACCCCGTGAGGTTTTCCTCACCCCGGGGAAAGGAATTTTTGATTTCTGGGCCAAAAATTGTGCCGTCCGAAATCGAGCTTGCAAAAGCACTCCTAACGCTTACATTCCACACCGAATCTCATGGCGGTGTTCATTTTTGCATTCGGCCTGATTCCGCCTGGCTCACCCCGTGAGGTTTTCCTGACCCCGGGGTCAGGAATTTTTTGATTTCCTAGCCAAAAATTGTGCCGTCCCAAATCGAGCATGCAAAAGCTCTCCTAACCCTTACATTCCACCCAGAATCTCATGGCGGTGTTCATTTTTGCATTCGGCCTGATTCTGCCTGGCTCACCCCGTGAGGTTTTCCTGACCCCGGGGTCAGGAATTTTTTTTGTTTCTGGGCCAGAAATTGTGCCGTCCCAAATCGAGCATGCAAAAGCTCTCCTAACCCTTACATTCCACCCCGCATCTCACGGCGGTGTTCATTTTTACATTCGGCCTGATACCGCCTGGCTCACCCCGTGAAGTTTTCCTGACCCTGGGGTCAGGAATGTTTTGATTTCTGGGCCAAAAATTGTGCAGTCCCAAATCGAGCATGAAAAAGCACTCCGAACCCTTACATTCCACCCCGAATCTCATGGCGGTGTTCATTTTTACGTTCGGCCTGATTCCGACTGGCTCACCGCGTGAGGTTTTCCTCACCCCGGGGAAAGGAATTTTTTGATTTCTGGGCCAAAAATTGTGCCGTCCGAAATCGAGCTTGCAAAAGCACTCCTAACGCTTACATTCCACACCGAATCTCATGGCGGTGTTCATTTTTGCATTCGGCCTGATTCCGCCTGGCTCACCCCGTGAGGTTTTCCTGACCCCGGGGTCAGGAATTTTTTGATTTCCTAGCCAAAAATTGTGCCGTCCCAAATCGAGCATGCAAAAGCTCTCCTAACCCTTACATTCCACCCAGAATCTCATGGCGGTGTTCATTTTTGCATTCGGCCTGATTCTGCCTGGCTCACCCCGTGAGGTTTTCTTGACCCCGGGGTCAGGAATTTTTTGATTTCTGGGCCAAAATTGTTCCGTCCGAAATCGAGCTTGCAAAAGACCCCCTAACCCTTACATTCCACCCCGAATCTCATGGCGGTGTTCCTTTTTTGCATTCGGCCTGATTCCGCCTGGCTCACCCCGTGAGGTTTTCCTGACCCGGGGGTCAGGAATTTTTTGATTTCCTAGTCAAAAATTGTGCCGTCCCAAATCGAGCATGCAAAAGCACTCCTAACCCTTACATTCCACCCCGCATCTCACGGCGGTGTTCATTTTTACATTCGGCCTGATACCGCCTGGCTCACCCCGTGAAGTTTTCCTGACCCTGGGGTCAGGAATGTTTTGATTTCTGGGCCAAAAATTGTGCAGTCCCAAATCGAGCATGAAAAAGCACTCCGAACCCTTACATTCCACCCCGAATCTCATGGCGGTGTTCATTTTTACGTTCGGCCTGATTCCGACTGGCTCACCCCGTGAGGTTTTCCTCACCCCGGGGAAAGAATTTTTGATTTCTGGGCCAAAAATTGTGCCGTCCGAAATCGAGCTTGCAAAAGCACTCCTAACGCTTACATTCCACACCGAATCTCATGGCGGTGTTCATTTTTGCATTCGGCCTGATTCCGCCTGGCTCACCCCATGAGGTTTTCCTGACCCCGGGGTCAGGAATTTTTTGATTTCCTAGCCAAAAATTGTGCCGTCCCAAATCGAGCATGCAAAAGCTCTCCTAACCCTTACATTCCACCCAGAATCTCATGGCGGTGTTCATTTTTGCATTCGGCCTGATTCTGCCTGGCTCACCCCGTGAGGTTTCCTGACCCCGGGGTCAGGAATTTTTTTTGTTTCTGGGCCAGAAATTGTGCCGTCCCAAATCGAGCATGCAAAAGCTCTCCTAACCCTTACATTCCACCCCGCATCTCACGGCGGTGTTCATTTTTACATTCGGCCTGATACCGCCTGGCTCACCCCGTGAAGTTTTCCTGACCCTGGGGTCAGGAATGTTTTGATTTCTGGGCCAAAAATTGTGCAGTCCCAAATCGAGCATGAAAAAGCACTCCGAACCCTTACATTCCACCCCGAATCTCATGGCGGTGTTCATTTTTACGTTCGGCCTGATTCCGACTGGCTCACCCCGTGAGGTTTTCCTCACCCCGGGGAAAGGAATTTTTTGATTTCTGGGCCAAAAATTGTGCCGTCCGAAATCGAGCTTGCAAAAGCACTCCTAACGCTTACATTCCACACCGAATCTCATGGCGGTGTTCATTTTTGCATTCGGCCTGATTCCGCCTGGCTCACCCCGTGAGGTTTTCCTGACCCCGGGGTCAGGAATTTTTTGATTTCCTAGCCAAAAATTGTGCCGTCCCAAATCGAGCATGCGAAAGCTCTCCTAACCCTTACATTCCACCCAGAATCTCATGGCGGTGTTCATTTTTGCATTCGGCCTGATTCTGCCTGGCTCACCCCGTGAGGTTTTCTTGACCCCGGGGTCAGGAATTTTTTGATTTCTGGGCCAAAATTGTTCCGTCCGAAATCGAGCTTGCAAAAGACCCCCTAACCCTTACATTCCACCCCGAATCTCATGGCGGTGTTCCTTTTTTGCATTCGGCCTGATTCCGCCTGGCTCACCCCGTGAGGTTTTCCTGACCCGGGGGTCAGGAATTTTTTGATTTCCTAGTCAAAAATTGTGCCGTCCCAAATCGAGCATGCAAAAGCACTCCTAACCCTTACATTCCACCCCGCATCTCACGGCGGTGTTCATTTTTACATTCGGCCTGATACCGCCTGGCTCACCCCGTGAAGTTTTCCTGACCCTGGGGTCAGGAATGTTTTGATTTCTGGGCCAAAAATTGTGCAGTCCCAAATCGAGCATGAAAAAGCACTCCGAACCCTTACATTCCACCCCGAATCTCATGGCGGTGTTCATTTTTACGTTCGGCCTGATTCCGACTGGCTCACCCCGTGAGGTTTTCCTCACCCCGGGGAAAGGAATTTTTTGATTTCTGGGCCAAAAATTGTGCCGTCCGAAATCGAGCTTGCAAAAGCACTCCTAACGCTTACATTCCACACCGAATCTCATGGCGGTGTTCATTTTTGCATTCGGCCTGATTCCGCCTGGCTCACCCCGTGAGGTTTTCCTGACCCCGGGTCAGGAATTTTTGATTTCCTAGCCAAAAATTGTGCCGTCCCAAATCGAGCATGCAAAAGCTCTCCTAACCCTTACATTCCACCCAGAATCTCATGGCGGTGTTCATTTTTGCATTCGGCCTGATTCTGCCTGGCTCACCCCGTGAGGTTTTCTTGACCCCGGGGTCAGGAATTTTTGATTTCTGGGCCAAAATTGTTCCGTCCGAAATCGAGCTTGCAAAAGACCCCCTAACCCTTACATTCCACCCCGAATCTCATGGCGGTGTTCCTTTTTTGCATTAGGCCTGATTCCGCCTGGCTCACCCCGTGAGGTTTTCCTGACCCGGGGGTCAGGAATTTTTTGATTTCCTAGTCAAAAATTGTGCCGTCCCAAATCGAGCATGCAAAAGCACTCCTAACCCTTACATTCCACCCGGAATCTCATGGCGGTGGTCATTTTTGCATTCGGCCTGATTCCGCCTGGCTCACCCCGTGAGGTTTTCCTGACCCCGGGGTCAGGAATTTTTTGATTTATGGGCCAAAAATTGTGCCGTCCCAAATCGAGCATGCAAAAGCACTCCTAACCGTTACATTCCACCCCGAATCTAATGGCGGTGTTCATTTTTACATTCGGCCTGATTCCGCCTGGCTCACCCCGTGAGGTTTTCCTGACCCCGGGGTCAGGAATTTTTTTTGTTTCTGGCCAGAAATTGTGCCGTCCCAAATCGAGCATGCAAAAGCTCTCCTAACCCTTACATTCCACCCCGCATCTCACGGCGGTGTTCATTTTTACATTCGGCCTGATACCGCCTGGCTCACCCCGTGAGGTTTTCCTGACCCCGGGGTCAGGAATGTTTTGATTTCTGGGCCAAAAATTGTGCAGTCCCAAATCGAGCATGAAAAAGCACTCCTAACCCTTACATTCCACCCCGAATCTCATGGCGGTGTTCATTTTTGTGTTCGGCCTGATTCCGACTGGCTCACCCCGTGAGGTTTTCCTGACCCCGGGGAAAGGAATTTTTTGATTTCTGGGCCAAAAATTGTGCCGTCCCAAATCGAGCATGCAAAAGCACTCCTAACGCTTACATTCCACCCCGAATCTCATGGCGGTGTTCATTTTTGCATTCGGCCTGATTCCGCCTGGCTCACCCCGTGAGGTTTTCCTGACCCCGGGGTCAGGAATTTTTTGATTTCCTAGCCAAAAATTGTGCCGTCCCAAATCGAGCATGCAAAAGCTCTCCTAACCCTTACATTCCACCCAGAATCTCATGGCGGTGTTCATTTTTGCATTCGGCCTGATTCTGCCTGGCTCACCCCGTGAGGTTTTCCTGACCCCGAAGTCAGGAATTTTTTTTGTTTCTGGGCCAGAAATTGTGCCGTCCCAAATCGAGCATGCAAAAGCTCTCCTAACCCTTACATTCCACCCCGCATCTCACGGCGGTGTTCATTTTTACATTCGGCCTGATTCTGCCTGGCTCACCCCGTGAGGTTTTCTTGACCCCGGGGTCAGGAATTTTTTGATTTCTGGGCCAAAATTGTTCCGTCCGAAATCGAGCTTGCAAAAGACCCCCTAACCCTTACATTCCACCCCGAATCTCATGGCGGTGTTCCTTTTTTGCATTCGGCCTGATTCCGCCTGGCTCACCCCGTGAGGTTTTCCTGACCCGGGGGTCAGGAATTTTTTGATTTCCTAGCCAAAAATTGTGCCGTCCCAAATCGAGCATGCAAAAGCACTCCTAACCCTTACATTCCACCCGGAATCTCATGGCGGTGGTCATTTTTGCATTCGGCCTGATTCTGCCTGGCTCACCCCGTGAGGTTTTCCTGACCCCGGGGTCAGGAATTTTTTGATTTATGGGCCAAAAATTGTGCCGTCCCAAATCGAGCATGCATAAGCACTCCTAACCGTTACATTCCACCCCGAATCTAATGGCGGTGTTCATTTTTACATTCGGCCTGATTCCGCCTGGCTCACCCCGTGAGGTTTTCCTGACCCCGGGGTCAGGAATTTTTTTTGTTTCTGGGCCAGAAATTGTGCCGTCCCAAATCGAGCATGCAAAAGCTCTCCTAACCCTTACATTCCACCCCGCATCTCACGGCGGTGTTCATTTTTACATTCGGCCTGATACCGCCTGGCTCACCCCGTGAGGTTTTCCTGACCCCGGGGTCAGGAATGTTTTGATTTCTGGGCCAAAAATTGTGCAGTCCCAAATCGAGCATGAAAAAGCACTCCGAACCCTTACATTCCACCCCGAATCTCATGGCGGTGTTCATTTTTACGTTCGGCCTGATTCCGACTGGCTCACCCCGTGAGGTTTTCCTCACCCCGGGGAAAGGAATTTTTTGATTTCTGGGCCAAAAATTGTGCCGTCCGAAATCGAGCTTGCAAAAGCACTCCTAACGCTTACATTCCACACCGAATCTCATGGCGGTGTTCATTTTTGCATTCGGCCTGATTCCGCCTGGCTCACCCCGTGAGGTTTTCCTGACCCCGGGGTCAGGAATTTTTTGATTTCCTAGCCAAAAATTGTGCCGTCCCAAATCGAGCATGCAAAAGCTCTCCTAACCCTTACATTCCACCCAGAATCTCATGGCGGTGTTCATTTTTGCATTCGGCCTGATTCTGCCTGGCTCACCCCGTGAGGTTTTCCTGACCCCGGGGTCAGGAATTTTTTTTGTTTCTGGGCCAGAAATTGTGCCGTCCCAAATCGAGCATGCAAAAGCTCTCCTAACCCTTACATTCCACCCCGCATCTCACGGCGGTGTTCATTTTTACATTCGGCCTGATACCGCCTGGCTCACCCCGTGAAGTTTTCCTGACCCTGGGGTCAGGAATGTTTTGATTTCTGGGCCAAAAATTGTGCAGTCCCAAATCGAGCATGAAAAAGCACTCCGAACCCTTACATTCCACCCCGAATCTCATGGCGGTGTTCATTTTTACGTTCGGCCTGATTCCGACTGGCTCACCCCGTGAGGTTTTCCTCACCCCGGGGAAAGGAATTTTTTGATTTCTGGGCCAAAAATTGTGCCGTCCGAAATCGAGCTTGCAAAAGCACTCCTAACGCTTACATTCCACACCGAATCTCATGGCGGTGTTCATTTTTGCATTCGGCCTGATTCCGCCTGGCTCACCCCGTGAGGTTTTCCTGACCCCGGGGTCAGGAATTTTTTGATTTCCTAGCCAAAAATTGTGCCGTCCCAAATCGAGCATGCAAAAGCTCTCCTAACCCTTACATTCCACCCAGAATCTCATGGCGGTGTTCATTTTTGCATTCGGCCTGATTCTGCCTGGCTCACCCCGTGAGGTTTTCTTGACCCCGGGGTCAGGAATTTTTTGATTTCTGGGCCAAAATTGTTCCGTCCGAAATCGAGCTTGCAAAAGACCCCCTAACCCTTACATTCCACCCCGAATCTCATGGCGGTGTTCCTTTTTTGCATTCGGCCTGATTCCGCCTGGCTCACCCCGTGAGGTTTTCCTGACCCGGGGGTCAGGAATTTTTTGATTTCCTAGTCAAAAATTGTGCCGTCCCAAATCGAGCATGCAAAAGCACTCCTAACCCTTACATTCCACCCCGCATCTCACGGCGGTGTTCATTTTTACATTCGGCCTGATACCGCCTGGCTCACCCCGTGAAGTTTTCCTGACCCTGGGGTCAGGAATGTTTTGATTTCTGGGCCAAAAATTGTGCAGTCCCAAATCGAGCATGAAAAAGCACTCCGAACCCTTACATTCCACCCCGAATCTCATGGCGGTGTTCATTTTTACGTTCGGCCTGATTCCGACTGGCTCACCCCGTGAGGTTTTCCTCACCCCGGGGAAAGGAATTTTTTGATTTCTGGGCCAAAAATTGTGCCGTCCGAAATCGAGCTTGCAAAAGCACTCCTAACGCTTACATTCCACACCGAATCTCATGGCGGTGTTCATTTTTGCATTCGGCCTGATTCCGCCTGGCTCACCCCGTGAGGTTTTCCTGACCCCGGGGTCAGGAATTTTTTGATTTCCTAGCCAAAAATTGTGCCGTCCCAAATCGAGCATGCAAAAGCTCTCCTAACCCTTACATTCCACCCAGAATCTCATGGCGGTGTTCATTTTTGCATTCGGCCTGATTCTGCCTGGCTCACCCCGTGAGGTTTTCTTGACCCCGGGGTCAGGAATTTTTTGATTTCTGGGCCAAAATTGTTCCGTCCGAAATCGAGCTTGCAAAAGACCCCCTAACCCTTACATTCCACCCCGAATCTCATGGCGGTGTTCCTTTTTTGCATTAGGCCTGATTCCGCCTGGCTCACCCCGTGAGGTTTTCCTGACCCGGGGGTCAGGAATTTTTTGATTTCCTAGTCAAAAATTGTGCCGTCCCAAATCGAGCATGCAAAAGCACTCCTAACCCTTACATTCCACCCGGAATCTCATGGCGGTGGTCATTTTTGCATTCGGCCTGATTCCGCCTGGCTCACCCCGTGAGGTTTTCCTGACCCCGGGGTCAGGAATTTTTTGATTTATGGGCCAAAAATTGTGCCGTCCCAAATCGAGCATGCAAAAGCACTCCTAACCGTTACATTCCACCCCGAATCTAATGGCGGTGTTCATTTTTACATTCGGCCTGATTCCGCCTGGCTCACCCCGTGAGGTTTTCCTGACCCCGGGGTCAGGAATTTTTTTTGTTTCTGGGCCAGAAATTGTGCCGTCCCAAATCGAGCATGCAAAAGCTCTCCTAACCCTTACATTCCACCCCGCATCTCACGGCGGTGTTCATTTTTACATTCGGCCTGATACCGCCTGGCTCACCCCGTGAGGTTTTCCTGACCCCGGGGTCAGGAATGTTTTGATTTCTGGGCCAAAAATTGTGCAGTCCCAAATCGAGCATGAAAAAGCACTCCTAACCCTTACATTCCACCCCGAATCTCATGGCGGTGTTCATTTTTGTGTTCGGCCTGATTCCGACTGGCTCACCCCGTGAGGTTTTCCTGACCCCGGGGAAAGGAATTTTTTGATTTCTGGGCCAAAAATTGTGCCGTCCCAAATCGAGCATGCAAAAGCACTCCTAACGCTTACATTCCACCCCGAATCTCATGGCGGTGTTCATTTTTGCATTCGGCCTGATTCCGCCTGGCTCACCCCGTGAGGTTTTCCTGACCCCGGGGTCAGGAATTTTTTGATTTCCTAGCCAAAAATTGTGCCGTCCCAAATCGAGCATGCAAAAGCTCTCCTAACCCTTACATTCCACCCAGAATCTCATGGCGGTGTTCATTTTTGCATTCGGCCTGATTCTGCCTGGCTCACCCCGTGAGGTTTTCCTGACCCCGGGGTCAGGAATTTTTTTTGTTTCTGGGCCAGAAATTGTGCCGTCCCAAATCGAGCATGCAAAAGCTCTCCTAACCCTTACATTCCACCCCGCATCTCACGGCGGTGTTCATTTTTACATTCGGCCTGATTCTGCCTGGCTCACCCCGTGAGGTTTTCTTGACCCCGGGGTCAGGAATTTTTTGATTTCTGGGCCAAAATTGTTCCGTCCGAAATCGAGCTTGCAAAAGACCCCCTAACCCTTACATTCCACCCCGAATCTCATGGCGGTGTTCCTTTTTTGCATTCGGCCTGATTCCGCCTGGCTCACCCCGTGAGGTTTTCCTGACCCGGGGGTCAGGAATTTTTTGATTTCCTAGCCAAAAATTGTGCCGTCCCAAATCGAGCATGCAAAAGCACTCCTAACCCTTACATTCCACCCGGAATCTCATGGCGGTGGTCATTTTTGCATTCGGCCTGATTCTGCCTGGCTCACCCCGTGAGGTTTTCCTGACCCCGGGGTCAGGAATTTTTTGATTTATGGGCCAAAAATTGTGCCGTCCCAAATCGAGCATGCAAAAGCACTCCTAACCGTTACATTCCACCCCGAATCTAATGGCGGTGTTCATTTTTACATTCGGCCTGATTCCGCCTGGCTCACCCCGTGAGGTTTTCCTGACCCCGGGGTCAGGAATTTTTTTTGTTTCTGGGCCAGAAATTGTGCCGTCCCAAATCGAGCATGCAAAAGCTCTCCTAACCCTTACATTCCACCCCGCATCTCACGGCGGTGTTCATTTTTACATTCGGCCTGATACCGCCTGGCTCACCCCGTGAGGTTTTCCTGACCCCGGGGTCAGGAATGTTTTGATTTCTGGGCCAAAAATTGTGCAGTCCCAAATCGAGCATGAAAAAGCACTCCTAACCCTTACATTCCACCCCGAATCTCATGGCGGTGTTCATTTTTGCGTTCGGCCTGATTCCGACTGGCTCACCCCGTGAGGTTTTCCTGACCCCGGGGAAAGGAATTTTTTGATTTCTGGGCCAAAAATTGTGCCGTCCCAAATCGAGCATGCAAAAGCACTCCTAACGCTTACATTCCACCCCGAATCTCATGGCGGTGTTCATTTTTGCATTCGGCCTGATTCCGCCTGGCTCACCCCGTGAGGTTTTCCTGACCCCGGGGTCAGGAATTTTTTGATTTCCTAGCCAAAAATTGTGCCGTCCCAAATCGAGCATGCAAAAGCTCTCCTAACCCTTACATTCCGCCCAGAATCTCATGGCGGTGTTCATTTTTGCATTCGGCCTGATTCTGCCTGGCTCACCCCGTGAGGTTTTCCTGACCCCGGGGTCAGGAATTTTTTGATTTCTGGGCCAAAATTGTTCCGTCCGAAACCGAGCTTGCAAAAGACCCCCTAACCCTTACATTCCACCCCGAATCTCATGGCGGTGTTCCTTTTTTGCATTCGGCCTGATTCTGCCTGGCTCACCCCGTGAGGTTTTCCTGACCCCGGGGTCAGGAATTTTTTTATTTCTGGGCCAGAAATTGTGCCGTCCCAAATCGAGCATGCAAAAGCTCTCCTAACCCTTACATTCCACCCCGCATCTCACGGCGGTGTTCATTTTTACATTCGGCCTGATACCGCCTGGCTCACCCCGTGAAGTTTTCCTGACCCCGGGGTCAGGAATGTTTTGATTTCTGGGCCAAAAATTGTGCAGTCCCAAATCGAGCATGAAAAAGCACTCCGAACCCTTACATTCCACCCCGAATCTCATGGCGGTGTTCATTTTTACGTTCGGCCTGATTCCGACTGGCTCACCCCGTGAGGTTTTCCTGACCCCGGGGAAAGGAATTTTTTGATTTCTGGGCCAAAAATTGTGCCGTCCGAAATCGAGCTTGCAAAAGCACTCCTAACGCTTACATTCCACACCGAATCTCATGGCGGTGTTCATTTTTGCATTCGGCCTGATTCCGCCTGGCTCACCCCGTGAGGTTTTCCTGACCCCGGGGTCAGGAATTTTTTGATTTCCTAGCCAAAAATTGTGCCGTCCCAAATCGAGCATGCAAAAGCTCTCCTAACCCTTACATTCCACCCAGAATCTCATGGCGGTGTTCATTTTTGCATTCGGCCTGATTCTGCCTGGCTCACCCCGTGAGGTTTTCCTGACCCCGGGGTCAGGAATTTTTTGATTTCTGGGCCAAAATTGTTCCGTCCGAAATCGAGCTTGCAAAAGACCCCCTAACCCTTACATTCCACCCCGAATCTCATGGCGGTGTTCCTTTTTTGCATTCGGCCTGATTCCGCCTGGCTCACCCCGTGAGGTTTTCCTGACCCCGGGGTCAGGAATTTTTTGATTTCTGGGCCAAAAATTGTGCCATCCCAAATCGAGCTTGCAAAAGCACTCCTAGCCCTTACATTCCACCACGCATCTCAGGGCAGTGTTCATTTTTACATTCGGCCTGATTCCGCCTGGCTCACCCCGTGAGGTTTTCCTGACCCTGGGGTCAGGAAAATTCTGATTTCTGGGCCAAAATTGTGCCGTCCGTAATCGAGCTTGCAAAAGCACTCCTAGCCCTTACATTCCACCCCGCATCTCATGGCAGTGTTCATTTTTACATTCGGCCTGATTCCGCCTGGCTCACCCCGTGAGGTTTTCCTGACCCCGGGGTCAGGAAAATTTTGATTTCTGGGCCAAAATTGTGCCGTCCGAAATCGAGCTTGCAAAAGCACTCCTAACCCTACCATTCCACCCCGAATCTCATGGCGGTGTTCATTTTTGCATTCGGACTGATTTTGCCTGGCTCACCCCGTGAGGTTTTCCTGACCCCGGGGTTAGGAATGTTTTGATTTCTGGGCCAAAAATTGTGCCGTCCCAAATCGGACATGCAAAAGCCCTCCTAACCCTTACATTCCACCCGGAATCTCAAGGCGGTGTTCCTTTTTGCATTCGGCCTGATTCCGCCTGGCTCACCCCATGAGGTTTTCCTGACCCAGGGGTCAGGAATTTTTTGATTTCTGGGCCAAAAGTTGTGCCGTCCCAAATCGAGCATGCAAAAGCACTCCTAACCGTTACATTCCACCCCGAATCTCATGGCGGTGTTGATTTTTACATTCGGCGTGATTCCGCCTGGCTCACCCCGTGAGGTTTTCCTGACCCCGGGGTCAGGAATTTTTTGATTTCTGGGCCAAAAATTGTGCCATCCCAAATCGAGCTTGCAAAAGCACTCCTTGCCCTTACATTCCACCCCGCATCTCAGGGCAGTGTTCATTTTTACATTCGGCCTGATTCCGCCTGGCTCACCCCGTGAGGTTTTCCTGACCCCGGGGTCAGGAAAATTCTGATTTCTGGGCCAAAATTGTGCCGTCCGTAATCGAGCTTGCAAAAGCACTCCTAGCCCTTACATTCCACCCCGCATCTCATGGCAGTGTTCATTTTTACATTCGGCCTGATTCCGCCTGGCTCACCCCGTGAGGTTTTCCTGACCCTGGGGTCAGGAATATTTTGATTTCTGCGCCAAAAATTGTGCCGTCCCAAATCGAGCATGCAAAAGCTCTCCTAACCCTTACGTTCCACCCCGCATCTCACGGCGGTGTTCATTTTTACATTCGGCCTGATACCGCCTGGCTCACCCCGTGAGGTTTTCCTAACCCCGGGGTCAGGAATATTTTGATTTCTGCGCCAAAAATTGTGCCGTCCCAAATCGAGCATGAAAAAGCACTCCTAACCCTTACATTCCACCCCGAATCTCATGGCGGTGTTCATTTTTGCGTTCGGCCTGATTCCGACTGGCTCACCCCATGAGGTTTTCCTGACCCAGGGGTCAGGAATTTTTTGATTTCTGGGCCAAAAATTGTGCCGTCCCAAATCGAGCATGCAAAAGCACTCCTAACCGTTACATTCCACCCCGAATCTCATGGCGGGGTTGATTTTTACATTCGGCCTGATTCCGCCTGGCTCACCCCGTGAGGTTTTCCTGACCCCGGGGTCAGGAATTTTTTGATTTCTGGGCCAAAAATTGTGCCATCCCAAATCGAGCTTGCAAAAGCACTCCTAGCCCTTACATTCCACCCCGCATCTCAGGGCAGTGTTCATTTTTACATTCGGCCTGATTCCGCCTGGCTCACCCCGTGAGGTTTTCCTGACCCCGGGGTCAGGAATGTTTTGATTTCTACGCCAAAAATTGTGCCGTCCCAAATAGAGCATGAAAAAGCCCTCCTAACCCTTACATTCCACCCGGAATCTCAAGGCGGTGTTCATTTTTGCATTCGGCCTGATTCCGCCTGGCTCACCCCGTGAGGTTTTCCTGACCCAGGGGTCAGGAATTTTTTGATTTCTGGGCCAAAAATTGTGCCGTCCCAAATCGAGCATGCAAAAGCACTCCTAACCGTTACATTCCACCCCGAATCTCATGGCGGGGTTGATTTTTACATTCGGCCTGATTCCGCCTGGCTCACCCCGTGAGGTTTTCCTGACCCCGGGGTCAGGAATTTCTTGATTTCTGGGCCAAAAATTGTGCCATCCCAAATCGAGCTTGCAAAAGCACTCCTAGCCCTTACATTCCACCCCGCATCTCATGGCAGTGTTCATTTTTACATTCGGTCTGATTCCGCCTGGCTCACCCTGTGAGGTTTTCCTGACCCCAGGGTCAGGAATTTTTTGATTTCTGGGCCAGAAATTGTGCCGTCCCAAATCGAGCATGCAAAAGCTCTCCTAACCCTTACGTTCCACCCCGCATCTCACGGCGGTGTTCATTTTTACATTCGGCCTGATACCGCCTGGCTCACCCCGTGAGGTTTTCCTGACCAAGGGGTCAGGAATGTTTTGATTTCTGCGCCAAAAATTGTGCCGTCCCAAATCGAGCATGAAAAAGCACTCCTAACCCTTACATTCCACCCCGAATCTCATGGCGGTGTTCATTTTTGCGTTCGGCCTGATTCCGACTGGCTCACCCCGTGAGGTTTTCCTGACGCAGGGGTCAGGAATTTTTTGATTTCTGGGCCAAAAATTGTGCCGTCCCAAATCGAGCATGTAAAAGCACTCCTAACCGTTACATTCCACCCCGAATCTCATGGCGGGGTTGATTTTTACATTCGGCCTGATTCCGCCTGGCTCACCCCGTGAGGTTTTCCTGACCCCGGGGTCAGGAATTTTTTGATTTCTCGGCCAAAAATTGTGCCATCCCAAATCGAGCTTGCAAAAGCACTCCTAGCCCTTACATTCTGCCCCGCATCTCAGGGCGGTGTTCATTTTTACATTCGGCCTGATTCCGCCTGGCTCACCCCGTGAGGTTTTCCTGACCCCGGGGTCAGGAATGTTTTGATTTCTGGGCCAAAAATTGTGCCATCCCAAATCGAGCTTGCAAAAGCACTCCTAGCCCTTACATTCCACCCCGCATCTCAGGGCAGTGTTCATTTTTACATTCGGCCTGATTCCGCCTGGCTCACCCCGTGAGGTTTTCCTGACCCCGGGGTCAGGAAAATTCTGATTTCTGAGCCAAAATTGTGCCGTCCGTAATCGAGCTTGCAAAAGCACTCCTAGCCCTTACATTCCACCCCGCATCTCATGGCAGTGATCATTTTTACATTCGGCCTGATTCCGCCTGGCTCACCCCGTGAGGTTTTCCTGACCCCGGGGTCAGGAAAATTTTGATTTCTGGGCCAAAATTGTGCCGTCCGAAATCGAGCTTGCAAAAGCACTCCTAAACCTTACATTCCACCCCGAATCTCATGGCGGTGTTCATTTTTGCATTCGGACTGATTTTGCCTGGCTCACCCCGTGAGGTTTTCCTGACCCCGGGGTTAGGAATGTTTTGATTTCTGGGCCAAAAATTGTGCCGTCCCAAATCGAGCATGCAAAAGCACTCCTAACCCTTACATTCCACCCCGCATCTCATGGCGGTGTTCATTTTTGCATTCGGCCTGATTCTGCCTGGCTCACCCCGTGAGGTTTTCCTGACCCCGGGGTCAGGAATTTTTTTATTTCTGGGCCAGAAATTGTGCCGTCCCAAATCGAGCATGCAAAAGCTCTCCTAACCCTTACATTCCACCCCGCATCTCACGGCGGTGTTCATTTTTACATTCGGCCTGATACCGCCTGGCTCACCCCGTGAAGTTTTCCTGACCCCGGGGTCAGGAATGTTTTGATTTCTGGGCCAAAAATTGTGCAGTCCCAAATCGAGCATGAAAAAGCACTACTAAACCTTACATTCCACCCCGAATCTCATGGCGGTGTTCATTTTTGCGTTCGGCCTGATTCCGACTGGCTCACCCCGTGAGGTTTTCCTGACCCCGGGGAAAGGAATTTTTTGATTTCTGGGCCAAAAATTGTGCCGTCCCAAATCGAGCATGAAAAAGCACTCCTAACCCTTACATTCCACCCGGAATCTCAAGGCGGTGTTCATTTTTGCATTCGGCCTGATTCCGCCTGGCTCACCCCATGAGGTTTTCCTGACCCCGGGGTCAGGAATTTTTTGATTTCTGGGCCAAAAATTGTGCCGTCCCAAATCGAGCATGCAAAAGCACTCCTAACCGTTACATTCCACCCCGAATCTCATGGCGGTGTTGATTTTTACATTCGGCCTGATTCCGCCTGGCTCACCCCGTGAGGTTTTCCTGACCCCGGGGTCAGGAATTTTTTGATTTCTGGGCCAAAAATTGTGCCATCCCAAATCGAGCTTGCAAAAGCACTCCTAGCCCTTACATTCCACCCCGCATCTCAGGGCAGTGTTCATTTTTACATTCGGCCTGATTCCGCCTGGCTCACCCCGTGAGGTTTTCCTGACCCCGGGGTCAGGAAAATTCTGATTTCTGGGCCAAAATTGTGCCGTCCGTAATCGAGCTTGCAAAAGCACTCCTAGCCCTTACATTCCACCCCGCATCTCATGGCAGTGATCATTTTTACATTCGGCCTGATTCCGCCTGGCTCACCCCGTGAGGTTTTCCTGACCCCGGGGTCAGGAAAATTTTGATTTCTGGGCCAAAATTGTGCCGTCCGAAATCGAGCTTGCAAAAGCACTCCTAACCCTTACATTCCACCCCGAATCTCATGGCGGTGTTCATTTTTGCATTCGGACTGATTTTGCCTGGCTCACCCTGTGAGGTTTTCCTGACCCCGGGGTTAGGAATGTTTTGATTTCTGGGCCAAAAATTGTGCCGTCCCAAATCGAGCATGCAAAAGCACTCCTAACCCTTACATTCCACCCCGCATCTCATGGCGGTGTTCATTTTTGCATTCGGCCTGATTCTGCCTGGCTCACCCCGTGAGGTTTTCCTGACCCCGGGGTCAGGAATTTTTTTATTTCTGGGCCAAAAATTGTGCCGTCCCAAATCGAGCATGCAAAAGCACACCTAACCCTTACATTCCACCCCGCATCTCATGGCGGTGTTCATTTTTGCATTCGGCCTGATTCCGCCTGGCTCACCCCGTGAGGTTTTCCTGACCCCGGGGTCAGGAAGTTTTGATTTCTGGAACAAAAATTGTGCCGTCCCATTTCGAGCATGCAAAAGCACTCCTAGCCTTAACATTCCACCCCGAATCTCATGGCGGTGTTCATTTTTGCATTCGGCCTGATTCCGCCTGGCTCACCCCGTGAGGTTTTCCTGACCCCGGCGTCAGGAATTTTTTGATTTCTGGGCCAAATATTGTGCCGTCCGAAATCGAGCATGAAAAAGCACTCCTAACCCTTACATTCCACCCCGAATCTCATGGCGGTGTTCATTTTTGCATTCGGCCTGATTCCGCCTGGCTCACACCGTGAGGTTTTCCTGACCCCGGGGTCAGGAAGATTTGATTTCTGGGCCAAATATTGTGCCGTCCCAAATCGAGGATGAAAAAGCACTCCTAACCCTTACATTCCACCCCAAATCTCATGGCGGTGTTCATTTTTGCATTCGGCCAGATTCTGCCTGGCACAACCCGTGAGGTTTTCCTGATCCCGGGGTCAGGAATTTTTTGATTTCTGGGCCAAAATTGTGCCGTCCGTAATCGAGCTTGCAAAAGCACTCCTAGCCCTTACATTCCACCCCGAATCTCATGGCGGTGATCATTTTTACATTCGGCCTGATTCCGCCTGGCTCACCCCGTGAGGTTTTCCTGACCCCGGGGTCAGGAAAATTTTGATTTCTGGGCCAAAATTGTGCCGTCCCATTTCGAGCTTGCAAAAGCACTCCTAACCCTTACATTCCACCCCAAATCTCATGGCGGTGTTCATTTTTGCATTCGGCCTGATTCCGCCTGGCTCACCCCGTGAGGTTTTCCTGACCCCGGGGTTAGGAATGTTTTGATTTCTGGGCCAAAAATTGTGCCGTCCCAAATCGAGCATGCAAAAGCACTCCTAACCCTTACATTCCACCCCGCATCTCATGGCGGTGTTCATTTTTGCATTCGGCCTGATTCTGCCTGGCTCACCCCGTGAGGTTTTCCTGACCCCGGGGTCAGGAATTTTTTTATTTCTGGCCAAAAATTGTGCCGTCCCAAATCGAGCATGCAAAAGCACACCTAACCCTTACATTCCACCCCGCATCTCATGGCGGTGTTCATTTTTGCATTCGGCCTGATTCTGCCTGGCTCACCCCGTGAGGTTTTCCTGATCCCGGGGTCAGGAATTTTTTGATTTCTGGGCCAAAAATTGTGCCGTCCCAAATCGAGCATGCAAAAGCACACCTAGCCCTTACATTCCACCCCGAATCTCATGGCGGTGTTTATTTTTGCATTCGGCCTGATTCCGCCTGGCTCACCCCGTGAGGTTTTCCTGACCCCGGGGAAAGGAATTTTTTGATTTCTGGGCCAAAAATTGTGCCATCTGAAATCGAGCTTGCAAAAGCACTCCTAACGCTTACATTCCACCCCAAATCTCATGGCGGTGTTCATTTTTGCATTCGGCCTGATTCCGCCTGGCTCACCCCGTGAGGTTTTCCTGACCCCGGGGTCAGGAATTTTTTGATTTCCTAGCCAAAAATTGTGCCGTCCCAAATCGACCATGCAAAAGCCCTCCTAACCCTTACATTCCACCCCGAATCTCATGGCGGTGTTCATTTTTGCGTTTGGCCTGATTCCGACTGGCTAACCCCGTGAGGTTTTCCTGACCCCGGGGTCAGGAATTTTTTGATTTCTGGGCCAAAAATTGTGCCGTCCCAAATCGGACATGCAAAAGCCCTCCTAACCCTTACATTCCACCCGGAATCTCAAGGCGGTGTTCCTTTTTGCATTCGGCCTGATTCCGCCTGGCTCACCCCATGAGGTTTTCCTGACCCAGGGGTCAGGAATTTTTTGATTTCTGGGCCAAAAATTGTGCCGTCCCAAATCGAGCATGCAAAAGGACTCCTAACCGTTACATTCCACCCCGAATCTCATGGCGGTGTTGATTTTTACATTCGGCCTGATTCCGCCTGGCTCACCCCGTGAGGTTTTCCTGACCCCGGGGTCAGGAATTTTTTGATTTCTGGGCCAAAAGTTGTGCCATCCCAAATCGAGCTTGCAAAAGCACTCCTAGCCCTTACATTCCACCCCGCATCTCATGGCAGTGTTCATTTTTACATTCGGCCTGATTCCGCCTGGCTCACCCCGTGAGGTTTTCCTGACCCTGGGGTCAGGAAAATTTTGATTTCTGGGCCAAAATTGTGCCGTCCGAAATCGAGCTTTCAAAAGCACTCCTAACCCTTACATTCCACCCCGCATCTCATGGCGGTGTTCATTTTTGCATTCGGCCTGATTCTGCCTGGCTCACCCCGTGAGGTTTTCCTGACCCCGGGGTCAGGAATTTTTTTATTTCTAGGCCAGAAATTGTGCCGTCCCAAATCGAGCATGCAAAAGCTCTCCTAACCCTTACATTCCACCCCGAATCTCATGACGGTGTTCATATTTGCATTCGGCCTGATTCCGCCTGGCTCACCCCGTGAGGTCTTCCTGACCCCGGGGTCAGGAATTTTTTGATTTCCTAGCCAAAAATTGTGCCGTCCGAAATCGAGCATGCAAAAGCTCTCCTAACCCTTACATTCCACCCAGAATCTCATGGCAGTGTTCATTTTTGCTTTCGGCCTGATTCCGCCTGGCTCACCCCATGAGGTTTTCCTGACCCAGGGGTCAGGAATTTTTTGATTTCTGGGCCAAAAATTGTGCCGTCCCAAATCGAGCATGCAAAAGCACTCCTAACCGTTACATTCCACCCCGAATCTCATGGAGGTGTTGATTTTTACATTCGGCCTGATTCCGCCTGGCTCACCCCGTGAGGTTTTCCTGACCCCGGGGTCAGGAATTTTTTGATTTCTGGGCCAAAAATTTTGCCGTCCCAAATCGAGCTTGCAAAAGCACTCCTAGCCCTTACATTCCACCCCGCATCTCATGGCAGTGTTCATTTTTACATTCGGCCTGATTCCGCCTGGCTCACCCCGTGAGGTTTTCCTGACCCCGGTGTCAGGAAAATTTTGATTTCTGGGCCAAAATTGTGCCGTCCGAAATCGAGCTTGCAAAAGCACTCCTAGCCCTTACATTCCACCCCGAAATTCATGGAGGTGTTCATTTTTGCATTCAGCCTGATTCCGCCTGGCTCCCCCCGTAAGGTTTTCCTGACCCCGGAGTCAGGAAGATTTGATTTCTGGGACAAAAATTGTGCCGTCCCAATTCGAGCATGCAAAGCACTCCTAACCCTTACATTCCATCCCGAATCTCATGGCGGTGTTCATTTTTGCATTCGGCCTGATTCCGCCTGGCTCACCCCGTGAGGTTTTCCTGACCCCAGGGTCAGGAATTTTTTGATTTCTGGGCCAAAAATTGTTTCGTCAGAAATCGAGCTTGCAAAAGCACTCCTAACCCTTACATTCCACCCCGAATCTCATGGCGGTGGTCATTTTTGCATTCGGCCTAATTCCGCCTGGGTCCCCCCGTGAGGTTTTCCTGACCCCGGGGTCAGGAAGTTTTGATTTCTGGAACAAAAATTGTGCCGTCCCATTTCGAGCATGCAAAAGCACTCCTAGCCTTAACATTCCACCCCGAATCTCATGGCGGTGTTCATTTTTGCATTCGGCCTGATTCCGCCTGGCTCACCCCGTGAGGTTTTCCTGACCCCGGCGTCAGGAATTTTTTGATTTCTGGGCCAAATATTGTGCCGTCCGAAATCGAGCATGAAAAAGCACTCCTAACCCTTACATTCCACCCCGAATCTCATGGCGGTGTTCATTTTTGCATTCGGCCTGATTCCGCCTGGCTCACACCGTGAGGTTTTCCTGACCCCGGGGTCAGGAAGATTTGATTTCTGGGACAAAAATTGTTTCGTCAGAAATCGAGCTTGCAAAAGCACTCCTAACCCTTACATTCCACCCCGAATCTCATGGCGGTGTTCATTTTTGCATTCGGCCTGATTCCGCCTGGCTCACACCGTGAGGTTTTCCTGACCCCGGGGTCAGGAATTTTTTGATTTCTGGGCCAAAAATTGTGCCATCCCAAATCGAGCTTGCAAAAGCACTCCTAGCCCTTACATTCCACCCCGCATCTCAGGGTAGTGTTCATTTTTACATTCGGCCTGATTCCGCCTGGCTCACCCCGTGAGGTTTTCCTGACCCCGGGGTCAGGAAAATTCTGATTTCTGGGCCAAAATTGTGCCGTCCGAAATCGAGCTTGCAAAAGCACTCCTAACCCTTACATTCCACCCCGCATCTCATGGCAGTGTTCATTTTTGCATTCGGCCTGATTCTGCCTGGCTCACCCCGTGAGGTTTTCCTGACCCCGGGGTCAGGAATTTTTTTATTTCTGGGCCAAAAATTGTGCCGTCCCAAATCGAGCATGCAAAAGCACACCTAACCCTTACATTCCACCCCGCATCTCATGGCGGTGTTCATTTTTGCATTCGGCCTGATTCTGCCTGGCTCACCCCGTGAGGTTTTCCTGATCCCGGGGTCAGGAATTTTTTGATTTCTGGGCCAAAAATTGTGCCATCCGAAATCGAGCTTGCAAAAGCACTCCTAACGCTTACATTCCACCCCGAATCTCATGGCGGTGTTCATTTTTGTATTCGGCCTGATTCCGCCTGGCTCACCCCGTGAGGTTTTCCTGACCCCGGGGTCAGGAATTTTTTGATTTCCTAGCCAAAAATTGTGCCGTCCCAAATCGACCATGCAAAAGCCCTCCTAACCCTTACATTCCACCCCGAATCTCATGGCGGTGTTCATTTTTGCGTTTGGCCTGATTCCGACTGGCTAACCCCGTGAGGTTTTCCTGACCCCGGGGTCAGGAATTTTTTGATTTCTGGGCCAAAAATTGTGCCGTCCCAAATCGGACATGCAAAAGCCCTCCTAACCCTTACATTCCACCCGGAATCTTAAGGCGGTGTTCCTTTTTGCATTCGGCCTGATTCCGCCTGGCTCACCCCATGAGGTTTTCCTGACCCAGGGGTCAGGAATTTTTTGATTTCTGGGCCAAAAATTGTGCCGTCCCAAATCGAGCATGCAAAAGGACTCCTAACCGTTACATTCCACCCCGAATCTCATGGCGGTGTTGATTTTTACATTCGGCCTGATTCCGCCTGGCTCACCCCGTGAGGTTTTCCTGACCCCGGGGTCAGGAATTTTTTGATTTCTGGGCCAAAAATTGTGCCATCCCAAATCGAGCTTGCAAAAGCACTCCTAGCCCTTACATTCCACCCCGCATCTCATGGCAGTGTTCATTTTTACATTCGGCCTGATTCCGCCTGGCTCACCCCGTGAGGTTTTCCTGACCCTGGGGTCAGGAAAATTTTGATTTCTGGGCCAAAATTGTGCCGTCCGAAATCGAGATTTCAAAAGCACTCCTAACCCTTACATTCCACCCCGAATCTCATGGCGGTGTTTATTTTTGAATTCGTACTGATTTTGCCTGGCTCACCCCGTGAGGTTTTCCTGACCCCGGGGTTAGGAATGTTTTGATTTCTGGGCCAAAAATTGTGCCGTCCCAAATCGAGCATGCAAAAGCACTCCTAACCCTTACATTCCACCCCGCATCTCATGGCGGTGTTCATTTTTGCATTCGGCCTGATTCTGCCTGGCTCACCCCGTGAGGTTTTCCTGACCCCGGGGTCAGGAATTTTTTTATTTCTGGGCCAGAAATTGTGCCGTCCCAAATCGAGCATGCAAAAGCTCTCCTAACCCTTATATTCCACCCCGAATCTCATGACGGTGTTCATTTTTGCATTCGGCCTGATTCCGCCTGGCTCACCCCGTGAGGTCTTCCTGACCCCGGGGTCAGGAATTTTTTGATTTCCTAGCCAAAAATTGTGCCGTCCGAAATCGAGCATGCAAAAGCTCTCCTAACCCTTACATTCCACCCAGAATCTCATGGCAGTGTTCATTTTTGCTTTCGGCCTGATTCCGCCTGGCTCACCCCATGAGGTTTTCCTGACCCAGGGGTCAGGAATTTTTTGATTTCTGGGCCAAAAATTGTGCCGTCCCAAATCGAGCATGCAAAAGCACTCCTAACCGTTACATTCCACCCCGAATCTCATGGAGGTGTTGATTTTTACATTCGGCCTGATTCCGCCTGGCTCACCCCGTGAGGTTTTCCTGACCCCGGGGTCAGGAATTTTTTGATTTCTGGGCCAAAAATTTTGCCGTCCCAAATCGAGCTTGCAAAAGCACTCCTAGCCCTTACATTCCACCCCGCATCTCATGGCAGTGTTCATTTTTACATTCGGCCTGATTCCGCCTGGCTCACCCCGTGAGGTTTTCCTGACCCCGGTGTCAGGAAAATTTTGATTTCTGGGCCAAAATTGTGCCGTCCGAAATCGAGCTTGCAAAAGCACTCCTAGCCCTTACATTCCACCCCGAAATTCATGAGGTGTTCATTTTTGCATTCAGCCTGATTCCGCCTGGCTCCCCCCGTAAGGTTTTCCTGACCCCGGAGTCAGGAAGATTTGATTTCTGGGACAAAAATTGTGCCGTCCCAATTCGAGCATGCAAAGCACTCCTAACCCTTACATTCCATCCCGAATCTCATGGCGGTGTTCATTTTTGCATTCGGCCTGATTCCGCCTGGCTCACCCCGTGAGGTTTTCCTGACCCCAGGGTCAGGAATTTTTTGATTTCTGGGCCAAAAATTGTTTCGTCAGAAATCGAGCTTGCAAAAGCACTCCTAACCCTTACATTCCACCCCGAATCTCATGGCGGTGGTCATTTTTGCATTCGGCCTAATTCCGCCTGGGTCCCCCCGTGAGGTTTTCCTGACCCCGGGGTCAGGAAGTTTTGATTTCTGGAACAAAAATTGTGCCGTCCCATTTCGAGCATGCAAAAGCACTCCTAGCCTTAACATTCCACCCCGAATCTCATGGCGGTGTTCATTTTTGCATTCGGCCTGATTCCGCCTGGCTCACCCCGTGAGGTTTTCCTGACCCCGGCGTCAGGAATTTTTTGATTTCTGGGCCAAATATTGTGCCGTCCGAAATCGAGCATGAAAAAGCACTCCTAACCCTTACATTCCACCCCGAATCTCATGGCGGTGTTCATTTTTGCATTCGGCCTGATTCCGCCTGGCTCACACCGTGAGGTTTTCCTGACCCCGGGGTCAGGAAGATTTGATTTCTGGGCCAAATATTGTGCCGTCCCAAATCGAGGATGAAAAAGCACTCCTAACCCTTACATTCCACCCCAAATCTCATGGCGGTGTTCATTTTTGCATTCGGCCAGATTCTGCCTGGCACAACCCGTGAGGTTTTCCTGATCCCGGGGTCAGGAATTTTTTGATTTCTGGGCCAAATATTGTGCCGTCCCAAATCGAGCATGCAAAAGCTCTCCTAACCCTTACATTCCACCCCGCATCTCACGGCGGTGTTCATTTTTACATTCGGCCTGATACCGCCTGGCTCACCCGGTGAAGTTTTCCTGACCCTGGGGTCAGGAATGTTTTGATTTCTGGGCCAAAAATTGTGCAGTCCCAAATCGAGCATGAAAAAGCACTCCGAACCCTTACATTCCACCCCGAATCTCATGGCGGTGTTCATTTTTACGTTCGGCCTGATTCCGCCTGGCTCACACCGTGAGGTTTTCCTGACCCCGGGGTCAGGAAGATTTGATTTCTGGGCCAAATATTGTGCCGTCCGAAATCGAGCATGAAAAAGCACTCCTAACCCTTACATTCCACCCCGAATCTCATGGCGGTGTTCATTTTTGCATTCGGCCTGATTCCGCCTGGCTCACACCGTGAGGTTTTCCTGACCCCGGGGTCAGGAAGATTTGATTTCTGGGCCAAATATTGTGCCGTCCCAAATCGAGGATGAAAAAGCACTCCTAACCCTTACATTCCACCCCAAATCTCATGGCGGTGTTCATTTTTGCATTCGGCCAGATTCTGCCTGGCACAACCCGTGAGGTTTTCCTGATCCCGGGGTCAGGAATTTTTTGATTTCTGGGCCAAAAATTGTTTCGTCAGAAATCGAGCTTGCAAAAGCACTCCTAACCCTTACATTCCACCCCGAATCTCATGGCGGTGGTCATTTTTGCATTCGGCCTAATTCCGCCTGGGTCCCCCCGTGAGGTTTTCCTGACCCCGGGGTCAGGAAGTTTTGATTTCTGGGACAAAAATTGTGCCGTCCCATTTCGAGCTTGCAAAAGCACTCCTAGCCTTAATATTCCACCCCAAATCTCATGGCGGTGTTCATTTTTGCATTCGGCCTGATTCCGCCTGGCTCACACCGTGAGGTTTTCCTGACCCCTGGGTCAGGAATTTTTTGATTTCTGGGCCAAAAATTTTGCCGTCCCAAATCGAGCTTGCAAAAGCACTCCTAGCCCTTACATTCCACCCCGAATCTCATGGCGGTGTTCATTTTTGCATTCGGCCTGATTCCGCCTGGCTCACCCCGTGAGGTTTTCCTGACCCCGGGGTCAGGATTTTTTTGATTTCTGGGCGAAAATTTGTGCCGTCCCAAATCGAGCATGCAAAAGCACACTTAGCCCTTACATTCCACCCCGAAATTCATGGCGCTGTTCATTTTTGCATTCGGCCTGATTCCGCCTGGCTCACCCCGTGAGGTTTTCCTGACCCCGGGGTCAGGAATTTTTTGATTTCTGGGCCAAAAATTTTGCCGTCCCAAATCGAGCTTGCAAAAGCACTTCTAGCCCTTACATTCCACCCCGAATCTCATGGCGGTGTTCATTTTTGCATTCGGCCAGATTCTGCCTGGCACAACCCGTGAGGTTTTCCTGACCCCGGGGTCAGGAATTTTTGATTTCTGGGCCAAATATTGTTTCGTCAGAAATCGAGCTTGCAAAAGCACTACTAACCCTTACATTCCTCCCCGAATATCATGGCGGTGTTCATTTTTGCATTCGGCCTAATTCCGCCTGGGTCCCCCCGTGAGGTTTTCCTGACCCCGGGGTCAGGAATTTTTTGATTTCTGGGCCAAATATTGTGCCGTCCCAAATCGAGGATGAAAAAGCACTCCTAACCCTTACATACCACCCCAAATCTCATGGCGGTGTTCATTTTTGCATTCGGCCAGATTCTGCCTGGCACAACCCGTGAGGTTTTCCTGATCCCGGGGTCAGGAATTTTTTGATTTCTGGGCCAAAAATTGTTTCGTCAGAAATCCAGCTTGCAAAAGCACTCCTAACCCTTACATTCCACCCCGAATCTCATGGCGGTGGTCATTTTTGCATTCGGCCTAATTCCGCCTGGGTCCCCCCGTGAGGTTTTCCTGACCCCGGGGTCAGGAAGTTTTGATTTCTGGGACAAAAATTGTGCCGTCCCATTTCGAGCATGCAAAAGCACTCCTAGCCTTAACATTCCACCCCAAATCTCATGGCGGTGTTCATTTTTGCATTCGGCCTGATTCCGCCTGGCTCACACCGTGAGGTTTTCCTGACCCCGGGGTCAGGAATGTTTTGATTTCTGGGCCAAAAATTTTGCCGTCCCAAATCGAGCTTGCATAAGCACTCCTAGCCCTTACATTCCACCCCGAATCTCATGGCGGTGTTCATTTTTGCATTCGGCCTGATTCCGCCTGGCTCACCCCGTGAGGTTTTCCTGACCCCGGGGTCAGGATTTTTTTGATTTCTGGGCGAAAATTTGTGCCGTCCCAAATCGAGCATGCAAAAGCACACTTAGCCCTTACATTCCACCCCGAAATTCATGGCGGTGTTCATTTTTGCATTCGGCCTGATTCCGCCTGGCTCACCCCGTGAGGTTTTCCTGACCCCGGGGTCAGGAATTTTTTGATTTCTGGGCCAAAAATTTTGCCGTCCCAAATCGAGCTTGCAAAAGCACTCCTAGCCCTTACATTCCACCCCGCATCTCATGGCAGTGTTCATTTTTACATTCGGCCTGATTCCGCCTGGCTCACCCCGTGAGGTTTTCCTGACCCCGGTGTCAGGAAAATTTTGATTTCTGGGCCAAAATTGTGCCGTCCGAAATCGAGCTTGCAAAAGCACTCCTAGCCCTTACATTCCACCCCGAAATTCATGGAGGTGTTCATTTTTGCATTCAGCCTGATTCCGCCTGGCTCCCCCCGTAAGGTTTTCCTGACCCCGGAGTCAGGAAGATTTGATTTCTGGGACAAAAATTGTGCCGTCCCAATTCGAGCATGCAAAGCACTCCTAACCCTTACATTCCATCCCGAATCTCATGGCGGTGTTCATTTTTGCATTCGGCCTGATTCCGCCTGGCTCACCCCGTGAGGTTTTCCTGACCCCAGGGTCAGGAATTTTTTGATTTCTGGGCCAAAAATTGTTTCGTCAGAAATCGAGCTTGCAAAAGCACTCCTAACCCTTACATTCCACCCCGAATCTCATGGCGGTGGTCATTTTTGCATTCGGCCTAATTCCGCCTGGGTCCCCCCGTGAGGTTTTCCTGACCCCGGGGTCAGGAAGTTTTGATTTCTGGAACAAAAATTGTGCCGTCCCATTTCGAGCATGCAAAAGCACTCCTAGCCTTAACATTCCACCCCGAATCTCATGGCGGTGTTCATTTTTGCATTCGGCCTGATTCCGCCTGGCTCACCCCGTGAGGTTTTCCTGACCCCGGCGTCAGGAATTTTTTGATTTCTGGGCCAAATATTGTGCCGTCCGAAATCGAGCATGAAAAAGCACTCCTAACCCTTACATTCCACCCCGAATCTCATGGCGGTGTTCATTTTTGCATTCGGCCTGATTCCGCCTGGCTCACACCGTGAGGTTTTCCTGACCCCGGGGTCAGGAAGATTTGATTTCTGGGCCAAATATTGTGCCGTCCCAAATCGAGGATGAAAAAGCACTCCTAACCCTTACATTCCACCCCAAATCTCATGGCGGTGTTCATTTTTGCATTCGGCCAGATTCTGCCTGGCACAACCCGTGAGGTTTTTCTGATCCCGGGGTCAGGAATTTTTTGATTTCTGGGCCAAATATTGTGCCGTCCCAAATCGAGCATGCAAAAGCTCTCCTAACCCTTACATTCCACCCCGCATCTCACGGCGGTGTTCATTTTTACATTCGGCCTGATACCGCCTGGCTCACCCGGTGAAGTTTTCCTGACCCTGGGGTCAGGAATGTTTTGATTTCTGGGCCAAAAATTGTGCAGTCCCAAATCGAGCATGAAAAAGCACTCCGAACCCTTACATTCCACCCCGAATCTCATGGCGGTGTTCATTTTTACGTTCGGCCTGATTCCGCCTGGCTCACACCGTGAGGTTTTCCTGACCCCGGGGTCAGGAAGATTTGATTTCTGGGCCAAATATTGTGCCGTCCGAAATCGAGCATGAAAAAGCACTCCTAACCCTTACATTCCACCCCGAATCTCATGGCGGTGTTCATTTTTGCATTCGGCCTGATTCCGCCTGGCTCACACCGTGAGGTTTTCCTGACCCCGGGGTCAGGAAGATTTGATTTCTGGGCCAAATATTGTGCCGTCCCAAATCGAGGATGAAAAAGCACTCCTAACCGTTACATTCCACCCCGAATCTCATGGAGGTGTTGATTTTTACATTCGGCCTGATTCCGCCTGGCTCACCCCGTGAGGTTTTCCTGACCCCGGGGTCAGGAATTTTTTGATTTCTGGGCCAAAAATTTTGCCGTCCCAAATCGAGCTTGCAAAAGCACTCCTAGCCCTTACATTCCACCCCGCATCTCATGGCAGTGTTCATTTTTACATTCGGCCTGATTCCGCCTGGCTCACCCCGTGAGGTTTTCCTGACCCCGGTGTCAGGAAAATTTTGATTTCTGGGCCAAAATTGTGCCGTCCGAAATCGAGCTTGCAAAAGCACTCCTAGCCCTTACATTCCACCCCGAAATTCATGGAGGTGTTCATTTTTGCATTCAGCCTGATTCCGCCTGGCTCCCCCCGTAAGGTTTTCCTGACCCCGGAGTCAGGAAGATTTGATTTCTGGGACAAAAATTGTGCCGTCCCAATTCGAGCATGCAAAGCACTCCTAACCCTTACATTCCATCCCGAATCTCATGGCGGTGTTCATTTTTGCATTCGGCCTGATTCCGCCTGGCTCACCCCGTGAGGTTTTCCTGACCCCAGGGTCAGGAATTTTTTGATTTCTGGGCCAAAAATTGTTTCGTCAGAAATCGAGCTTGCAAAAGCACTCCTAACCCTTACATTCCACCCCGAATCTCATGGCGGTGGTCATTTTTGCATTCGGCCTAATTCCGCCTGGGTCCCCCCGTGAGGTTTTCCTGACCCCGGGGTCAGGAAGTTTTGATTTCTGGAACAAAAATTGTGCCGTCCCATTTCGAGCATGCAAAAGCACTCCTAGCCTTAACATTCCACCCCGAATCTCATGGCGGTGTTCATTTTTGCATTCGGCCTGATTCCGCCTGGCTCACCCCGTGAGGTTTTCCTGACCCCGGCGTCAGGAATTTTTTGATTTCTGGGCCAAATATTGTGCCGTCCGAAATCGAGCATGAAAAAGCACTCCTAACCCTTACATTCCACCCCGAATCTCATGGCGGTGTTCATTTTTGCATTCGGCCTGATTCCGCCTGGCTCACACCGTGAGGTTTTCCTGACCCCGGGGTCAGGAAGATTTGATTTCTGGGCCAAATATTGTGCCGTCCCAAATCGAGGATGAAAAAGCACTCCTAACCCTTACATTCCACCCCAAATCTCATGGCGGTGTTCATTTTTGCATTCGGCCAGATTCTGCCTGGCACAACCCGTGAGGTTTTCCTGATCCCGGGGTCAGGAATTTTTTGATTTCTGGGCCAAATATTGTGCCGTCCCAAATCGAGCATGCAAAAGCTCTCCTAACCCTTACATTCCACCCCGCATCTCACGGCGGTGTTCATTTTTACATTCGGCCTGATACCGCCTGGCTCACCCGGTGAAGTTTTCCTGACCCTGGGGTCAGGAATGTTTTGATTTCTGGGCCAAAAATTGTGCAGTCCCAAATCGAGCATGAAAAAGCACTCCGAACCCTTACATTCCACCCCGAATCTCATGGCGGTGTTCATTTTTACGTTCGGCCTGATTCCGCCTGGCTCACACCGTGAGGTTTTCCTGACCCCGGGGTCAGGAAGATTTGATTTCTGGGCCAAATATTGTGCCGTCCGAAATCGAGCATGAAAAAGCACTCCTAACCCTTACATTCCACCCCGAATCTCATGGCGGTGTTCATTTTTGCATTCGGCCTGATTCCGCCTGGCTCACACCGTGAGGTTTTCCTGACCCCGGGGTCAGGAAGATTTGATTTCTGGGCCAAATATTGTGCCGTCCCAAATCGAGGATGAAAAAGCACTCCTAACCGTTACATTCCACCCCGAATCTCATGGAGGTGTTGATTTTTACATTCGGCCTGATTCCGCCTGGCTCACCCCGTGAGGTTTTCCTGACCCCGGGGTCAGGAATTTTTTGATTTCTGGGCCAAAAATTTTGCCGTCCCAAATCGAGCTTGCAAAAGCACTCCTAGCCCTTACATTCCACCCCGCATCTCATGGCAGTGTTCATTTTTACATTCGGCCTGATTCCGCCTGGCTCACCCCGTGAGGTTTTCCTGACCCCGGTGTCAGGAAAATTTTGATTTCTGGGCCAAAATTGTGCCGTCCGAAATCGAGCTTGCAAAAGCACTCCTAGCCCTTACATTCCACCCCGAAATTCATGGAGGTGTTCATTTTTGCATTCAGCCTGATTCCGCCTGGCTCCCCCCGTAAGGTTTTCCTGACCCCGGAGTCAGGAAGATTTGATTTCTGGGACAAAAATTGTGCCGTCCCAATTCGAGCATGCAAAGCACTCCTAACCCTTACATTCCATCCCGAATCTCATGGCGGTGTTCATTTTTGCATTCGGCCTGATTCCGCCTGGCTCACCCCGTGAGGTTTTCCTGACCCCAGGGTCAGGAATTTTTTGATTTCTGGGCCAAAAATTGTTTCGTCAGAAATCGAGCTTGCAAAAGCACTCCTAACCCTTACATTCCACCCCGAATCTCATGGCGGTGGTCATTTTTGCATTCGGCCTAATTCCGCCTGGGTCCCCCCGTGAGGTTTTCCTGACCCCGGGGTCAGGAAGTTTTGATTTCTGGAACAAAAATTGTGCCGTCCCATTTCGAGCATGCAAAAGCACTCCTAGCCTTAACATTCCACCCCGAATCTCATGGCGGTGTTCATTTTTGCATTCGGCCTGATTCCGCCTGGCTCACCCCGTGAGGTTTTCCTGACCCCGGCGTCAGGAATTTTTTGATTTCTGGGCCAAATATTGTGCCGTCCGAAATCGAGCATGAAAAAGCACTCCTAACCCTTACATTCCACCCCGAATCTCATGGCGGTGTTCATTTTTGCATTCGGCCTGATTCCGCCTGGCTCACACCGTGAGGTTTTCCTGACCCCGGGGTCAGGAAGATTTGATTTCTGGGCCAAATATTGTGCCGTCCCAAATCGAGGATGAAAAAGCACTCCTAACCCTTACATTCCACCCCAAATCTCATGGCGGTGTTCATTTTTGCATTCGGCCAGATTCTGCCTGGCACAACCCGTGAGGTTTTCCTGATCCCGGGGTCAGGAATTTTTTGATTTCTGGGCCAAATATTGTGCCGTCCCAAATCGAGCATGCAAAAGCTCTCCTAACCCTTACATTCCACCCCGCATCTCACGGCGGTGTTCATTTTTACATTCGGCCTGATACCGCCTGGCTCACCCGGTGAAGTTTTCCTGACCCTGGGGTCAGGAATGTTTTGATTTCTGGGCCAAAAATTGTGCAGTCCCAAATCGAGCATGAAAAAGCACTCCGAACCCTTACATTCCACCCCGAATCTCATGGCGGTGTTCATTTTTACGTTCGGCCTGATTCCGCCTGGCTCACACCGTGAGGTTTTCCTGACCCCGGGGTCAGGAAGATTTGATTTCTGGGCCAAATATTGTGCCGTCCGAAATCGAGCATGAAAAAGCACTCCTAACCCTTACATTCCACCCCGAATCTCATGGCGGTGTTCATTTTTGCATTCGGCCTGATTCCGCCTGGCTCACACCGTGAGGTTTTCCTGACCCCGGGGTCAGGAAGATTTGATTTCTGGGCCAAATATTGTGCCGTCCCAAATCGAGGATGAAAAAGCACTCCTAACCGTTACATTCCACCCCGAATCTCATGGAGGTGTTGATTTTTACATTCGGCCTGATTCCGCCTGGCTCACCCCGTGAGGTTTTCCTGACCCCGGGGTCAGGAATTTTTTGATTTCTGGGCCAAAAATTTTGCCGTCCCAAATCGAGCTTGCAAAAGCACTCCTAGCCCTTACATTCCACCCCGCATCTCATGGCAGTGTTCATTTTTACATTCGGCCTGATTCCGCCTGGCTCACCCCGTGAGGTTTTCCTGACCCCGGTGTCAGGAAAATTTTGATTTCTGGGCCAAAATTGTGCCGTCCGAAATCGAGCTTGCAAAAGCACTCCTAGCCCTTACATTCCACCCCGAAATTCATGGAGGTGTTCATTTTTGCATTCAGCCTGATTCCGCCTGGCTCCCCCCGTAAGGTTTTCCTGACCCCGGAGTCAGGAAGATTTGATTTCTGGGACAAAAATTGTGCCGTCCCAATTCGAGCATGCAAAGCACTCCTAACCCTTACATTCCATCCCGAATCTCATGGCGGTGTTCATTTTTGCATTCGGCCTGATTCCGCCTGGCTCACCCCGTGAGGTTTTCCTGATCCCGGGGTCAGGAATTTTTTGATTTCTGGGCCAAAAATTGTTTCGTCAGAAATCCAGCTTGCAAAAGCACTCCTAACCCTTACATTCCACCCCGAATCTCATGGCGGTGGTCATTTTTGCATTCGGCCTAATTCCGCCTGGGTCCCCCCGTGAGGTTTTCCTGACCCCGGGGTCAGGAAGTTTTGATTTCTGGGACAAAAATTGTGCCGTCCCATTTCGAGCATGCAAAAGCACTCCTAGCCTTAACATTCCACCCCAAATCTCATGGCGGTGTTCATTTTTGCATTCGGCCTGATTCCGCCTGGCTCACACCGTGAGGTTTTCCTGACCCCGGGGTCAGGAATGTTTTGATTTCTGGGCCAAAAATTTTGCCGTCCCAAATCGAGCTTGCATAAGCACTCCTAGCCCTTACATTCCACCCCGAATCTCATGGCGGTGTTCATTTTTGCATTCGGCCTGATTCCGCCTGGCTCACCCCGTGAGGTTTTCCTGACCCCGGGGTCAGGATTTTTTTGATTTCTGGGCGAAAATTTGTGCCGTCCCAAATCGAGCATGCAAAAGCACACTTAGCCCTTACATTCCACCCCGAAATTCATGGCGGTGTTCATTTTTGCATTCGGCCTGATTCCGCCTGGCTCACCCCGTGAGGTTTTCCTGACCCCGGGGTCAGGAATTTTTTGATTTCTGGGCCAAAAATTTTGCCGTCCCAAATCGAGCTTGCAAAAGCACTTCTAGCCCTTACATTCCACCCCGAATCTCATGGCGGTGTTCATTTTTGCATTCGGCCAGATTCTGCCTGGCACAACACGTGAGGTTTTCCTGACCCCGGGGTCAGGAATTTTTGATTTCTGGGCCAAATATTGTTTCGTCAGAAATCGAGCTTGCAAAAGCACTACTAACCCTTACATTCCTCCCCGAATCTCATGGCGGTGTTCATTTTTGCATTCGGCCTAATTCCGCCTGGGTCCCCCCGTGAGGTTTTCCTGACCCCGGGGTCAGGAATTTTTTGATTTCTGGGCCAAATATTGTGCCGTCCCAAATCGAGGATGAAAAAGCACTCCTAACCCTTACATACCACCCCAAATCTCATGGCGGTGTTCATTTTTGCATTCGGCCAGATTCTGCCTGGCACAACCCGTGAGGTTTTCCTGATCCCGGGGTCAGGAATTTTTTGATTTCTGGGCCAAAAATTGTTTCGTCAGAAATCCAGCTTGCAAAAGCACTCCTAACCCTTACATTCCACCCCGAATCTCATGGCGGTGGTCATTTTTGCATTCGGCCTAATTCCGCCTGGGTCCCCCCGTGAGGTTTTCCTGACCCCGGGGTCAGGAAGTTTTGATTTCTGGGACAAAAATTGTGCCGTCCCATTTCGAGCATGCAAAAGCACTCCTAGCCTTAACATTCCACCCCAAATCTCATGGCGGTGTTCATTTTTGCATTCGGCCTGATTCCGCCTGGCTCACACCGTGAGGTTTTCCTGACCCCGGGGTCAGGAATGTTTTGATTTCTGGGCCAAAAATTTTGCCGTCCCAAATCGAGCTTGCATAAGCACTCCTAGCCCTTACATTCCACCCCGAATCTCATGGCGGTGTTCATTTTTGCATTCGGCCTGATTCCGCCTGGCTCACCCCGTGAGGTTTTCCTGACCCCGGGGTCAGGATTTTTTTGATTTCTGGGCGAAAATTTGTGCCGTCCCAAATCGAGCATGCAAAAGCACACTTAGCCCTTACATTCCACCCCGAAATTCATGGCGGTGTTCATTTTTGCATTCGGCCTGATTCCGCCTGGCTCACCCCGTGAGGTTTTCCTGACCCCGGGGTCAGGAATTTTTTGATTTCTGGGCCAAAAATTTTGCCGTCCCAAATCGAGCTTGCAAAAGCACTTCTAGCCCTTACATTCCAACCCGAATCTCATGGCGGTGTTCATTTTTGCATTCGGCCAGATTCTGCCTGGCACAACCCGTGAGGTTTTCCTGACCCCGGGGTCAGGAATTTTTGATTTCTGGGCCAAATATTGTTTCGTCAGAAATCGAGCTTGCAAAAGCACTACTAACCCTTACATTCCTCCCCGAATCTCATGGCGGTGTTCATTTTTGCATTCGGCCTAATTCCGCCTGGGTCCCCCCGTGAGGTTTTCCTGACCCCGGGGTCAGGAATTTTTTGATTTCTGGGCCAAATATTGTGCCGTCCCAAATCGAGGATGAAAAAGCACTCCTAACCCTTACATACCACCCCAAATCTCATGGCGGTGTTCATTTTTGCATTCGGCCAGATTCTGCCTGGCACAACCCGTGAGGTTTTCCTGATCCCGGGGTCAGGAATTTTTTGATTTCTGGGCCAAAAATTGTTTCGTCAGAAATCCAGCTTGCAAAAGCACTCCTAACCCTTACATTCCACCCCGAATCTCATGGCGGTGGTCATTTTTGCATTCGGCCTAATTCCGCCTGGGTCCCCCCGTGAGGTTTTCCTGACCCCGGGGTCAGGAAGTTTTGATTTCTGGGACAAAAATTGTGCCGTCCCATTTCGAGCATGCAAAAGCACTCCTAGCCTTAACATTCCACCCCAAATCTCATGGCGGTGTTCATTTTTGCATTCGGCCTGATTCCGCCTGGCTCACACCGTGAGGTTTTCCTGACCCCGGGGTCAGGAATGTTTTGATTTCTGGGCCAAAAATTTTGCCGTCCCAAATCGAGCTTGCAAAAGCACTCCTAGCCCTTACATTCCACCCCGAATCTCATGGCGGAGTTCATTTTTGCATTCGGCCTGATTCCGCCTGGCTCACCCCGTGAGGTTTTCCTGACCCCGGGGTCAGGAATTTTTTGATTTCTCGGCCAAATATTGTGCCGTCCCAAATCGAACATGCAAATGCACTCCTAACCGTTACATTCCACCCCGAATCTCATGGCGGTGTTCATTTTTGCATTCGGCCTGATTCCGCCTGGCTCACCCCGTGAGGTTTTCCTGACCCCGGGGTCAGGAATTTTTTGATTTCTGGTCCAAAAATTGTGCCGTCCCTAATCGAGCATGCAAAAGAACTTCTAACCCTTACATTCCACCCCGAATCTCATGGCGGTGTTCATTTTTGCATTCGGCCTGATTCCGCCTGGCTCACCCTGTGAGGTTTTCCTGACCCCGGGGTCAGGAATTTTTTGATATCTGGGACAAAAATTGTGCCGTCCCAAATCGAGCTTGCAAAAGGACTCCTAACCCTTACATTCCACCCCGAATCTCACGGCGGTGTTCATTTTTGCATTCGGCCTGATTCCGCCTGGCTCACCCCGTGAGGTTTTCCTGACCCCGGGGTCAGGAATTTTTTGATTTCTGGTCCAAAAATTGTGCCGTCCCTAATCGAGCATGCAAAAGAACTCCTAACCCTTACATTCCACCCCGAATCTCATGGCGGTGTTCATTTTTGCATTCGGCCTGATTCCGCCTGGCTCACCCCGTGAGGTTTTCCTGACCCCGGGGTCAGGAATTTTTTGATTTCTGGGCCAAAAATTTTGCCGTCCCAAATCTAGCTTGCAAAAGCACTCCTAGCCCTTACATTCCACCCCGAATCTCATGGCGGTGTTCATTTTTGCATTCGGCCTGATACCGCCTGGCTCACCCCGTGAGGTTTTCCTGACCCCGGGGTCAGGAATTTTTTGATTTCTGGGCCAAAAATTTTGCCGTCCCAAATCGAGCTTGCAAAAGCACTCCTAGCCCTTACATTCCACCCCGAATCTCATGGCGGTGTTCATTTTTGCATTCGGCCTGATTCCGCCTGGCTCACCCCGTGAGGTTTTCCTGACCCCGGGGTCAGGAATTTTTTGATTTCTGGTCCAAAAATTGTGCCGTCCCTAATCGAACATGCAAAAGAACTCCTAACCCTTACATTCCACCCCGAATCTCATGGCGGTGTTCATTTTTGCATTCGGCCTGATTCCGCCTGGCTCACCCTGTGAGGTTTTCCTGACCCCGGGGTCAGGAATTTTTTGATATCTGGGACAAAAATTGTGCCGTCCCAAATCGAGCTTGCAAAAGGACTCCTAACCCTTACATTCCACCCCGAATCTCACGGCGGTGTTCATTTTTGCATTCGGCCTGATTCCGCCTGGCTCACCCCGTGAGGTTTTCCTGACCCCGGGGTCAGGAATTTTTTGATTTCTGGGCCAAATATTGTGCCGTCCCAAATCAAACTTGCAAAAGCACTCCTAGCCTTTACATTCCACCCCGAATCTCATGGCGGTGTTCATTTTTGCATTCGGCCTGATACCGCCTGGCTCACCCCGTGAGGTTTTTCTGACCCCGTGGTCAGGAATTTTTTGATTTCTGGGCCAAATATTGTGCCGTCCCAATTCGAGCATGCAAAAGCACACTTAGCCCTTACATTCCACCCCGAAATTCATGGCGGTGTTCATTTTTGCATTCGGCCTGATTCCGCCTGGCTCACCCCGTGAGGTTTTCCTGACCCCGGGGTCAGGAATTTTTTGATTTCTGGGCCAAAAATTTTGCCGTCCCAAATCGAGCTTGCAAAAGCACTCCTAGCCCTTACATTCCACCCCGAATCTCATGGCGGTGTTCATTTTTGCATTCGGCCTGATTCCGCCTGGCTCATCCCGTGAGGTTTTCCTGACCCCGGGGTCAGGAATTTTTTGATTTCTGGGCCAAAATTTGTGCCGTCCCAAATCGAGCATGCAAAAGCACACTTAGCCCTTACATTCCACCCCGAAATTCATGGCGGTGTTCATTTTTGCATTCGGCCTGATTACGCCTGGCTCACCCCGTGAGGTTTTCCTGACCCCGGGGTCAGGAATTTTTTGATTTCTGGGCCAAAAATTTTGCCGTCCCAAATCGAGCTTGCAAAAGCACTCCTAGCCCTTACATTCCACCCCGAATCTCATGGCGGTGTTCATTTTTGCATTCGGGCTGATTCCGCCTGGCTCACCCCGTGAGGTTTTCCTGACCCCGGGGTCAGGAATTTTTTGATTTCTGGGCCAAAAATTGTGCCGTCCCAAATCGAGCATGCAAAAGCACACTTAGCCCTTACATTCCACCCCGAAATTCATGGCGGTGTTCATTTTTGCATTCGGCCTGATTCCGCCTGGCTCACCCCGTGAGGTTTTCCTGACCCCGGGGTCAGGAATTTTTTGATTTCTGGGCCAAAAATTTTGCCGTCCCAAATCGAGCTTGCAAAAGCACTCCTAGCCCTTACATTCCACCCCGAATCTCATGGCGGTGTTCATTTTTGCATTCGGCCTGATTCCGCCTGGCTCACCCCGTGAGGTTTTCCTGACCCCGGGGTCAGGAATTTTTGATTTCTGGGCCAAAATTTGTGCCGTCCCAAATCGAGCATGCAAAAGCACACTTAGCCCTTACATTCCACCCCGAATCTCATGGCGGTGTTCATTTTTGCATTCGGCCTGATTCCGCCTGGCTCACCCCGTGAGGTTTTCCTGACCCCGGGGTCAGGAATTTTTTGATTTCTGGGCCAAAATTTGTGCCGTCCCAAATCGAGCATGCAAAAGCACTCCTAGCCCTTACATTCCACCCCGAATCTCATGGCGGTGTTCATTTTTGCATTCGGCCTGATTCCGCCTGGCTCCCCCCGTGAGGTTTTCCTGACCCCGGGGTCAGGAAGATTTGATTTCTGGGACAAAAATTGTGCCGTCCCAATTCGAGCATGCAAAAGCACTCCTAACCCTTACATTCCATCCCGAATCTCATGGCGGTGTTCATTTTTGCATTCGGCCTGATTCCGCCTGGCTCACCCCGTGAGGTTTTCCTGACACTGGGGTCAGGAATTTTTTGATTTCTGGGCCAAAAATTTTGCCGTCCCAAATCGAGCTTGCAAAAGCACTCCTAGCCCTTACATTCCACCCCGAATCTCATGGCGGTGTTCATTTTTGCATTCGGCCTGATTCCGCCTGGCTCACACCGTGAGGTTTTCCTGACCCCGGGGTCAGGAATTTTTTGATTTCTGGGCCAAAAATTTTGCCGTCCCAAATCGAGCTTGCAAAAGCACTTCTAGCCCTTACATTCCACCCCGAATCTCATGGCGGTGTTCATTTTTGCATTCGGCCAGATTCTGCCTGGCACAACCCGTGAGGTTTTCCTGACCCCGGGGTCAGGAATTTTTTGATTTCTGGGCCAAAAATTGTGCCGTCCCTAATCGAGCATGCAAAAGAACTCCTAACCCTTACATTCCACCCCGAATCTCATGGCGGTGTTCATTTTTGCATTCGGCCTGATTCCGCCTGGCTCACCCCGTGAGGTTTTCCTGACCCCGGGGTCAGGAATTTTTTGATTTCTCGTCCAAATATTGTGCCGTCCCAAATCGAACATGCAAATGCACTCCTAACCGTTACATTCCACCCCGAATCTCATGGCGGTGTTCATTTTTGCATTCGGCCTGATTCCGCCTGGCTCACCCCGTGAGGTTTTCCTGACCCCGGGGTCAGGAATTTTTTGATTTCTGGTCCAAAAATTGTGCCGTCCCTAATCGAGCATGCAAAAGAACTCCTAACCCGTACATTCCACCCCGAATCTCATGGCGGTGTTCATTTTTGCATTCGGCCTGATTCCGCCTGGCTCACCCTGTGAGGTTTTCCTGACCCCGGGGTCAGGAATTTTTTGATATCTGGGACAAAAATTTTGCCGTCCCAAATCGAGCTTGCAAAAGCACTCCTAGCCCTTACATTCCACCCCGAATCTCATGGCGGTGTTCATTTTTGCATTCGGCCTGATTCCGCCTGGCTCACCCTGTGAGGTTTTCCTGACCCCGGGGTCAGGAATTTTTTGATTTCTGGTCCAAAAATTGTGCCGTCCCAAATCGAGCTTGCAAAAGCACTCCTAGCCCGTACATTCCACCCCGAATCTCATGGCGGTGTTCATTTTTGCATTTGGCCTGATTCCGCCTGGCTCACCCCGTGAGGTTTTCCTGACCCCGGGGTCAGGAATTTTTTGATTTCTGGGCCAAAAATTTTGCCGTCCCAAATCGAGCTTGCAAAAGCACTCCTAGCCCTTACATTCCACCCCGAATCTCATGGCGGTGTTCATTTTTGCATTCGGCCTGATTCTGCCTGGCTCACCCCGTGAGGTTTTCCTGACCCCGGGGTCAGGAATTTTTTGATTTCTGGGCCAAAAATTTTGCCGTCCCAAATCGAGTTTGCAAAAGCACTCCTAGCCCTTACATTCCACCCCGAATCTCATGGCGGTGTTCATTTTTGCATTCGGCCTGATTCCGCCTGGCTCACCCCGTGAGGTTTTCCTGACCCCGGGGTCAGGAATTTTTGATTTCTGGGCCAAAATTTGTGCCGTCCCAAATCGAGCATGCAAAAGCACACTTAGCCCTTACATTCCACCCCGAATCTCATGGCGGTGTTCATTTTTGCATTCGGCCTGATTCCGCCTGGCTCACCCCGTGAGGTTTTCCTGACCCCGGGGTCAGGAATTTTTTGATTTCTGGGCCAAAATTTGTGCCGTCCCAAATCGAGCATGCAAAAGCACTCCTAGCCCTTACATTCCACCCCGAATCTCATGGCGGTGTTCATTTTTGCATTCGGCCTGATTCCGCCTGGCTCCCCCCGTGAGGTTTTCCTGACCCCGGGGTCAGGAAGATTTGATTTCTGGGACAAAAATTGTGCCGTCCCAATTCGAGCATGCAAAAGCACTCCTAACCCTTACATTCCATCCCGAATCTCATGGCGGTGTTCATTTTTGCATTCGGCCTGATTCCGCCTGGCTCACCCCGTGAGGTTTTCCTGACCCTGGGGTCAGGAATTTTTTGATTTCTGGGCCAAAAATTTTGCCGTCCCAAATCGAGCTTGCAAAAGCACTCCTAGCCCTTACATTCCACCCCGAATCTCATGGCGGTGTTCATTTTTGCATTCGGCCTGATTCCGCCTGGCTCACACCGTGAGGTTTTCCTGACCCCGGGGTCAGGAATTTTTTGATTTCTGGGCCAAAAATTTTGCCGTCCCAAATCGAGCTTGCAAAAGCACTTCTAGCCCTTACATTCCACCCCGAATCTCATGGCGGTGTTCATTTTTGCATTCGGCCAGATTCTGCCTGGCACAACCCGTGAGGTTTTCCTGACCCCGGGGTCAGGAATTTTTTGATTTCTGGGCCAAAAATTGTGCCGTCCCTAATCGAGCATGCAAAAGAACTCCTAACCCTTACATTCCACCCCGAATCTCATGGCGGTGTTCATTTTTGCATTCGGCCTGATTCCGCCTGGCTCACCCCGTGAGGTTTTCCTGACCCCGGGGTCAGGAATTTTTTGATTTCTCGTCCAAATATTGTGCCGTCCCAAATCGAACATGCAAATGCACTCCTAACCGTTACATTCCACCCCGAATCTCATGGCGGTGTTCATTTTTGCATTCGGCCTGATTCCGCCTGGCTCACCCCGTGAGGTTTTCCTGACCCCGGGGTCAGGAATTTTTTGATTTCTGGTCCAAAAATTGTGCCGTCCCTAATCGAGCATGCAAAAGAACTCCTAACCCGTACATTCCACCCCGAATCTCATGGCGGTGTTCATTTTTGCATTCGGCCTGATTCCGCCTGGCTCACCCTGTGAGGTTTTCCTGACCCCGGGGTCAGGAATTTTTTGATATCTGGGACAAAAATTTTGCCGTCCCAAATCGAGCTTGCAAAAGCACTCCTAGCCCTTACATTCCACCCCGAATCTCATGGCGGTGTTCATTTTTGCATTCGGCCTGATTCCGCCTGGCTCACCCTGTGAGGTTTTCCTGACCCCGGGGTCAGGAATTTTTTGATTTCTGGTCCAAAAATTGTGCCGTCCCAAATCGAGCTTGCAAAAGCACTCCTAGCCCGTACATTCCACCCCGAATCTCATGGCGGTGTTCATTTTTGCATTTGGCCTGATTCCGCCTGGCTCACCCCGTGAGGTTTTCCTGACCCCGGGGTCAGGAATTTTTTGATTTCTGGGACAAAAATTTTGCCGTCCCAAATCGAGCTTGCAAAAGCACTCCTAGCCCTTACATTCCACCCCGAATCTCATGGCGGTGTTCATTTTTGCATTCGGCCTGATTCTGCCTGGCTCACCCCGTGAGGTTTTCCTGACCCCGGGGTCAGGAATTTTTTGATTTCTGGGCCAAAAATTTTGCCGTCCCAAATCGAGCTTGCAAAAGCACTCCTAGCCCTTACATTCCACCCCGAATCTCATGGCGGTGTTCATTTTTGCATTCGGCCTGATACCGCCTGGCTCACCCCGTAATTTTTTCCTGACCCCGGGGTCAGGAAATTTTTGATTTCTGGGCCAAAAATTTTGCCGCCCCAAATCGAGCTTGCAAAAGCACTCCTAGCCCTTACATTCCACCCCGAATCTCATGGCGGTGTTCATTTTTGCATTCGGCCTGATTCCGCCTGGCTCACCCCGTGAGGTTTTCCTGACCCCGGGGTCAGGAATTTTTTGATTTCTGGGCCAAAAATTGTGCCGTCCCAAATCGAGCATACAAAAGCACTCCTAACCTTTACATTCCACCCCGAATCTCATGGCGGTGTTCATTTTTGCCTTCGGCCTGATACCGCCTGGCTCACCCCGTGAGGTTTTCCTGACCCCGGGGTCAAGAATTTTTTGATTTCTGGGCCAAAATTTTGCCGTCCCAAATCGAGCATGCAAAAGCACTCCTAGCCCTTACATTCCACCCCGAATCTCATGGCGGTGTTCATTTTTGCATTCGGCCTCATTCCGCCTGGCTCACCCCGTGAGGTTTTCCTGACCCCGGGGTCAGGAATTTTTTGATTTCTGGGCCAAAAATTTTGCCGTCCCAAATCGAGCTTGCAAAAGCACTCCTAGCCCTTACATTCCACCCCGAATCTCATGGCGGTGTTCATTTTTGCATTCGGCCTGATTCCGCCTGGCTCACCCCGTGAGGTTTTCCTGACCCCGGGGTCAAGAATTTTTTGATTTCTGGGCCAAAAATTGTGCCGTCCCAAATCGAGCATGCAAAAGCACTCCTAACCCTTACATTCCACCCCGAATCTCATGGCGGTGTTCATTTTTGCATTCGGCCTGATACTGCCTGGCTCACCCCGTGAGGTTTTCCTGACCCCGGGGTCAGGAATTTTTTGATTTCTGGTCCAAAAATTGTGCCGTCCCAAATCGAGCATGCAAAAGCACTCCTAGCCCTTACATTCCACCCCGAATCTCATGGCGGTGTTCATTTTTGCATTTGGCCTGATTCCGCCTGGCTCACCCCGTGAGGTTTTCCTGACCCCGGGGTCAGGAATTTTTTGATTTCTGGGCCAAAAATTTTGCCGCCCCAAATCGAGCTTGCAAAAGCACTCCTAGCCCTTACATTCCACGCCGAATCTCATGGCGGTGTTCATTTTTGCCTTCGGCCTGATACCGCCTGGCTCACCCCGTGAGGTTTTCCTGACCCTGGGGTCAAGAATGTTTTGATTTCTGGGCCAAAAATTTTGCCGTCCCAAATCGATCATGCAAAAGCACTCCTAGCCCTTACATTCCACCCCGAATCTCATGGCGGTGTTCATTTTTGCATTTGGCCTGATTCCGCCTGGCTCACCCCGTGAGGTTTTCCTGACCCCGGGGTCAGGAATTTTTTGATTTCTGGGCCAAAAATTTTGCCGTCCCAAATCGAGCTTGCAAAAGCACTCCTAGCCCTTACATTCCATCCCGAATCTCATGGCAGTGTTCATTTTTGCATTCGGCCTGATTCCGCCTGGCTCACCCCGTGAGGTTTTCCTGACCCCGGGGTCAGGAATTTTTTGATTTCTGGGCCAAAAATTGTGCCGTCCCAAATCGAGCTTGCAAAAGCACTCCTAGCCCTTACATTCCACCCCGAATCTCATGGCGGTGTTCATTTTTGCATTCGGCCTGATTCCGCCTGGCTCACCCCGTGAGGTTTTCCTGACCCCGGGGTCAGGAATTTTTGATTTCTGGGCCAAAATTTGTGCCGTCCCAAATCGAGCATGCAAAAGCACACTTAGCCCTTACATTCCACCCCGAATCTCATGGCGGTGTTCATTTTTGCATTCGGCCTGATTCCGCCTGGCACACCCCGTGAGGTTTTCCTGACCCCGGGGTCAGGAATTTTTTGATTTCTGGGCCAAAATTTGTGCCGTCCCAAATCGAGCATGCAAAAGCACTCCTAGCCCTTACATTCCACCCCGAAACTCATGGCGGTGTTCATTTTTGCATTCGGCCTGATTCCGCCTGGCTCCCCCCGTGAGGTTTTCCTGACCCCGGGGTCAGGAAGATTTGATTTCTGGGCCAAAAATTGTGCCGTCCCAATTCGAGCATGCAAAAGAACTCCTAACCCTTACATTCCACCCCGAATCTCATGGCGGTGTTCATTTTTGCATTCGGCCTGATTCCGCCTGGCTCACCCCGTGAGGTTTTCCTGACCCCGGGGTCAGGAATTTTTAGATTTCTGGGCCAAAAATTGTGCCGTCCCAAATCGAGCATGCAAAAGCACTCCTAACCCTTACATTCCACCCCGAATCTCATGGCGGTGTTCATTTTTGCATTCGGCCTGATACCGCCTGGCTCACCCCGTGAGGTTTTCCTGACCCCGGGGTCAGGAATTTTTAGATTTCTGGGCCAAAAATTGTGCCGTCCCAAATCGAGCATGCAAAAGCACTCCTAACCCTTACATTTCACCCCGAATCTCATGGCGGTGTTCATTTTTGCATTCGGCCTGATACCGCCTGGCTCACCCCGTGAGGTTTTCCTGACCCCGGGGTCAGGAATTTTTTGATTTCTGGGCCAAAAATTGTGCCGTCCCAAATCGAGCATGCAAAAGCACACCTAGCCCTTACATTCCACCCCGAATCTCATGGCGGTGTTCATTTTTGCATTTGGCCTGATTCCGCCTGGCTCACCCCGTGAGGTTTTCCTGACCCCGGGGTCAGGAATTTTTTGATTTCTGGGCCAAAAATTTTGCCACCCCAAATCGAGCTTGCAAAAGCACTCCTAGCCCTTACATTCCACGCCGAATCTCATGGCGGTGTTCATTTTTGCCTTCGGCCTGATACCGCCTGGCTCACCCCGTGAGGTTTTCCTTACCCTGGGGTCAAGAATTTTTTGATTTCTGGGCCAAAAATTTTGCCGTCCCAAATCGAGCATGCAAAAGCACTCCTAGCCCTTACATTCCACCCCGAATCTCATGGCGGTGTTCATTTTTGCATTTGGCTTGATTCCGCCTGGCTCACCCCGTGAGGTTTTCCTGACCCCGGGGTCAGGAATTTTTTGATTTCTGGGCCAAAAATTTTGCCGTCCCAAATCGAGCTTGCAAAAGCACTCCTAGCCCTTACATTCCACCCCGAATCTCATGGCAGTGTTCATTTTTGCATTCGGCCTGATTCCGCCTGGCTCACCCCGTGAGGTTTTCCTGACCCCGGGGTCAGGAATTTTTTGATTTCTGGGCCAAAAATTTTGCCGTCCCAAATCGAGCTTGCAAAAGCACTCCTAGCCCTTACATTCCACCCCGAATCTCATGGCGGTGTTCATTTTTGCATTCGGCCTGATACCGCCTGGCTCACCCCGTGAGGTTTTCCTGACCCTGGGGTCAGGAATTTTTTGATTTCTGGGCCAAAAATTGTGCCATCCCAAATCGAGCATGCAAAAGCACTCCTAGCCCTTACATTCCACCCCGAATCTCATGGCGGTGTTCATTTTTGCATTCGGCCTGATTCCACCTGGCTCACCCCGTGAGGTTTTCCTGACCCCGGGGTCAGGAATTTTTTGATTTCGGGGCCAAAAATTTTGCCGTCCCAAATCGAGCTTGCAAAAGCACTCCTAGCCCTTACATTCCACCCCGAATCTCATGGCGGTGTTCATTTTTGCATTCGGCCTGATACCGCCTGGCTCACCCCGTGAGGTTTTCCTGACCCCGGGGTCAGGAATTTTTTGATTTCTGGGCCAAAAATTTTGCCGTCCCAAATCGAGCTTGCAAAAGCACTCCTAGCCCTTACATTCCACCCCGAATCTCATGGCGGTGTTCATTTTTGCATTCGGCCTGATACCGCCTGGCTCACCCCGTGAGGTTTTCCTGACCCCGGGGTCAGGAATTTTTTGATTTCTGGGCCAAAAATTGTGCCGTCCCAAATCGAACATGGAAAAGCACTCCTAGCCCGTACATTCCACCCCGAATCTCATGGCGGTGTTCATTTTTGCATTTGGCCTGATTCTGCCTGGCTCACCCCGTGAGGTTTTCCTGACCCCGGGGTCAGGAATTTTTTGATTTCTGGGCCAAAAATTTTGCCGTCCCAAATCGAGCTTGCAAAAGCACTCCTAGCCCTTACATTCCACCCCGAATCTCATGGCGGTGTTCATTTTTGCATTCGGCCTGATTCCGCCTGGCTCACCCCGTGAGGTTTTCCTGACCCCGGGGTCAGGAATTTTTTGATTTCTGGGCCAAAAATTTTGCCGTCCCAAATCGAGCTTGCAAAAGCACTCCTAGCCCTTACATTCCACCCCGAATCTCATGGCGGTGTTCATTTTTGCATTCGGCCTGATTCCGCCTGGCTCACCCCGTGAGGTTTTCCTGACCCCGGGGTCAGGAATTTTTTGATTTCTGGGCCAAAAATTTTGCCGTCCCAAATCGAGCTTGCAAAAGCACTCCTAGCCCTTACATTCCACCCCGAATCTCATGGCGGTGTTCATTTTTGCATTCGGCCTGATACCGCCTGGCTCACCCCGTGAGGTTTTCCTGACCCCGGGGTCAGGAATTTTTTGATTTCTGGGCCAAAAATTTTGCCGTCCCAAATCGAGCTTGCAAAAGCAATCCTAGCCCTTACATTCCACCCCGAATCTCATGGCGGTGTTCATTTTTGCATTCGGCCTGATACCGCCTGGCTCACCCCGTGAGGTTTTCCTGACCCCGGGGTCAGGAATTTTTTGATTTCTGTGCCAAAAATTGTGCCGTCCCAAATCGAGGATGCAAAAGCACTCCTAAACCTTACATTCCACCCCGAATCTCATGGCGGTGTTCATTTTTGCCTTCGGCCTGATACCGCCTGGCTCACCCCGTGAGGTTTTCCTGACCCCGGGGTCAGGAATTTTTTGATTTCTGGGCCCAAAATTGTTCCGTCCCAAATCGAGCATGCAAAAGGACTCCTAGCCCTTACATTCCACCCCGAATCTCATGGCGGTGTTCATTTTTGCATTCGGCCTGATTCCGCCTGGCTCACCCCGTGAGGTTTTCCTGACCCCGGGGTCAGGAATTTTTTGATTTCTGGGCCAAAAATTTTGCCGTCCAAAATCGAGCTTGCAAAAGCACTCCTAGCCCTTACATTCCACCCCGAATATCATGGCGGTGTTCATTTTTGCATTCGGCCTGATACCGCCTGTCTCACCCCGTGAGGTTTTCCTGACCCCGGGGTCAGGAATTTTTTGATTTCTGGGCCAAAACTTGTTTCGTCACAAATCGAGCTTGCAAAAGCACTCCTAACCCTTACTTTCCACCCCGAATCTCATGGCGGTGTTCATTTTTGCATTCGGCCTGATTCCGCCTGGCTCACCCCGAGAGGTTTTCCTGACCCCGGGGTCAGGAATTTTTTGATTTCTGGGCCAAATATTGTGCCGTCCCAAATCGAACATGCAAAAGCACTCCTAGCCCTTACATTCCACCCCGAATCTCATGGCGGTGTTCATTTTTGCATTCGGCCTGATTCCGCCTGGCTCACCCTGTGAGGTTTTCCTGACCCCGGGGTCAGGAATTTTTTGATATCTGGGACAAAAATTGTGCCGTCCCAAATCGAGCTTGCAAAAGGACTCCTAACCCTTACATTCCACCCCGAATCTCACGGCGGTGTTCATTTTTGCATTCGGCCTGATTCCGCCTGGCTCACCCCGTGAGGTTTTCCTGACCCCGGGGTCAGGAATTTTTTGATTTCTGGGCCAAATATTGTGCCGTCCCAAATCAAACTTGCAAAAGCACTCCTAGCCTTTACATTCCACCCCGAATCTCATGGCGGTGTTCATTTTTGCATTCGGCCTGATACCGCCTGGCTCACCCCGTGAGGTTTTTCTGACCCCGTGGTCAGGAATTTTTTGATTTCTGGGCCAAATATTGTGCCGTCCCAATTCGAGCATGCAAAAGCACACTTAGCCCTTACATTCCACCCCGAAATTCATGGCGGTGTTCATTTTTGCATTCGGCCTGATTCCGCCTGGCTCACCCCGTGAGGTTTTCCTGACCCCGGGGTCAGGAATTTTTTGATTTCTGGGCCAAAAATTTTGCCGTCCCAAATCGAGCTTGCAAAAGCACTCCTAGCCCTTACATTCCACCCCGAATCTCATGGCGGTGTTCATTTTTGCATTCGGCCTGATTCCGCCTGGCTCACCCCGTGAGGTTTTCCTGACCCCGGGGTCAGGAATTTTTTGATTTCTGGGCCAAAATTTGTGCCGTCCCAAATCGAGCATGCAAAAGCACACTTAGCCCTTACATTCCACCCCGAAATTCATGGCGGTGTTCATTTTTGCATTCGGCCTGATTCCGCCTGGCTCACCCCGTGAGGTTTTCCTGACCCCGGGGTCAGGAATTTTTTGATTTCTGGGCCAAAAATTGTTTCGTCACAAATCGAGCTTGCAAAAGCACTCCTAACCCTTACTTTCCACCCCGAATCTCATGGCGGTGTTCATTTTTGCATTCGGCCTGATTCCGCCTGGCTCACCCCGAGAGGTTTTCCTGACCCCGGGGTCAGGAATTTTTTGATTTCTGGGCCAAATATTGTGCCGTCCCAAATCGAACATGCAAAAGCACTCCTAGCCCTTACATTCCACCCCGAATCTCATGGCGGTGTTCATTTTTGCATTCGGCCTGATTCCGCCTGGCTCACCCTGTGAGGTTTTCCTGACCCCGGGGTCAGGAATTTTTTGATATCTGTAGGTTTTCCTGACCCCGGGGTCAGGAATTTTTTGATATCTGGGACAAAAATTGTGCCGTCCCAAATCGAGCTTGCAAAAGGACTCCTAACCCTTACATTCCACACCGAATCTCACGGCGGTGTTCATTTTTGCATTCGGCCTGATTCCGCCTGGCTCACCCCGTGAGGTTTTCCTGACCCCGGGGTCAGGAATTTTTGATTTCTGGGCCAAATATTGTGCCGTCCCAAATCAAACTTGCAAAAGCACTCCTAGCCTTTACATTCCACCCCGAATCTCATGGCGGTGTTCATTTTTGCATTCGGCCTGATACCGCCTGGCTCACCCCGTGAGGTTTTTCTGACCCCGTGGTCAGGAATTTTTTGATTTCTGGGCCAAATATTGTGCCGTCCCAATTCGAGCATGCAAAAGCACACTTAGCCCTTACATTCCACCCCGAAATTCATGGCGGTGTTCATTTTTGCATTCGGCCTGATTCCGCCTGGCTCACCCCGTGAGGTTTTCCTGACCCCGGGGTCAGGAATTTTTTGATTTCTGGGCCAAAAATTTTGCCGTCCCAAATAGAGCTTGCAAAAGCACTCCTAGCCCTTACATTCCACCCCGAATCTCATGGCGGTGTTCATTTTTGCATTCGGCCTGATTCCGCCTGGCTCACCCCGTGAGGTTTTCCTGACCCGGGGTCAGGAATTTTTTGATTTCTGGGCCAAAATTTGTGCCGTCCAAATCGAGCATGCAAAAGCACACTTAGCCCTTACATTCCACCCCGAAATTCATGGCGGTGTTCATTTTTGCATTCGGCCTGATTCCGCCTGGCTCACCCGTGAGGTGTTTCCTGACCCGGGGTCAGGAATTTTTGATTTCTGGGCCAAAATTTTGCCGTCCCAAATCGAGCTTGCAAAAGCACTCCTAGCCCTTACATTCCACCCCGAATCTCATGGCGGTGTTCATTTTTGCATTCGGCCTGATTCCGCCTGGCTCACCCCGTGAGGTTTTCCTGACCCCGGGGTCAGGAATTTTTTGATTTCTGGGCCAAAATTTGTGCCGTCCCAAATCGAGCATGCAAAAGCACACTTAGCCCTGACATTCCACCCCGAAATTCATGGCGGTGTCATTTTTGCATTCGGCCTGATTACGCCTGGCTCACCCCGTGAGGTTTTCCTGACCCCGGGGTCAGGAATTTTTTGATTTCTGGGCCAAAAATTTTGCTGTCCCAAATCGAGCTTGCAAAAGCACTCCTAGCCCTTACATTCCACCCCGAATCTCATGGCGGTGTTCATTTTTGCATTCGGTCTGATTCCGCCTGGCTCACCCCGTGAGGTTTTCCTGACCCCCGGGGTCAGGATTTTTTGATTTCTGGGCCAAAAATTGTGCCGTCCCAAATCGAGCATGCAAAAAGCACACTTAGCCCTTACAGTCCACCCCGAAATTCATGGCGGTGTTCATTTTTGCATTCGGCCTGATTCCGCCTGGCTCACCCCGTGAGGTTTTCCTGACCCCGGGGTCAGGAATTTTTTGATTTCTGGGCAAAAAATTTTGCCGTCCCAAATCGAGCTTGCAAAAGCACTCCTAGCCCTTACATTCCACCCCGAATCTCATGGCGGTGTTCATTTTTGCATTCGGCCTGATTCCGCCTGGCTCACCCCGTGAGGTTTTCCTGACCCCCGGGGTCAGGAATTTTTGATTTCTGGGCCAAAATTTGTGCCGTCCCAAATCGAGCATGCAAAAGCACACTTAGCCCTTACATTCCACCCCGAATCTCATGGCGGTGTTCATTTTTGCATTCGCCTGATTCCGCCTGGCTCACCCCGTGAGGTTTTCTGACCCCGGGTCAGGAATTTTTGATTTCTGGGCCAAATTTGTGCCGTCCCAAATCGAGCATGCAAAAGCACTCCTAGCCCTTACATTCCACCCCGAATCTCATGGCGGTGTTCATTTTTGCATTCGGCCTGATTCCGCCTGGCTCCCCCCGTGAGGTTTTCCTGACCCCGGGGTCAGGAAGATTTGATTTCTGGACAAAAATTGTGCCGTCCCAATTCGAGCATGCAAAAGCACTCCTAACCCTTACATTCCATCCCGAATCTCATGGCGGTGTTCATTTTTGCATTCGGCCTGATTCCGCCTGGCTCAACCCGTGAGGTTTTCCTGACCCCGGGGTCAGGAATTTTTTGATTTCTGGGCCAAAAATTTTGCCGTCCCAAATCGAGCTTGCAAAAGCACTCCTAGCCCTTACATTCCACCCCGAATCTCATGGCGGTGTTCATTTTTGCATTCGGCTGATTCCGCCTGGCTCACACCGTGAGGTTTTCCTGACCCCGGGGTCAGGAATTTTTTGATTTCTGGGCCAAAAATTTTGCCGTCCCAAATCGAGCTTGCAAAAGCACTTCTAGCCCTTACATTCCACCCGAATCTCATGGCGGTGTCATTTTTGCATTCGGCCAGATTCTGCCTGGCACAACCCGTGAGGTTTTCCTGACCCCGGGGTCAGGAATTTTTGATTTCTGGGCCAAAAATTGTGCCGTCCCTAATCGAGCATGCAAAAGAACTCCTAACCTTACATTCCACCCCGAATCTCATGGCGGTGTTCATTTTTGCATTTCGGCCTGATTCCGCCTGGCTCACCCCGTGAGGTTTTCCTGACCCCGGGGTCAGGAATTTTTTGATTTCTGGGCCAAAAATTTTGCCGTCCCAAATCGAGCTTGCAAAGCACTCCTAGCCCTTACATTCCACCCCGAATCTCATGGCGGTGTTCATTTTTGCATTCGGTCTGATTCGCCTGGCTCACCCCGTGAGGTTTTCCTGACCCCGGGGTCAGGAATTTTTTGATTTCTGGGCCAAAAATTGTGCCGTCCCAAATCGAGCATGCAAAAGCACACTTAGCCCTTACATTCCACCCCGAAATTCATGGCGGTGTTCATTTTTGCATTCGGCCTGATTCCGCCTGGCTCACCCCGTGAGGTTTTCCTGACCCCGGGGTCAGGAATTTTTTGATTTCTGGGCCACAAATTTTGCCGTCCCAAATCGAGCTTGCAAAAGCACTCCTAGCCCTTACATTCCACCCCGAATCTCATGGCGGTGTTCATTTTTGCATTCGGCCTGATTCCGCCTGGCTCACCCCGTGAGGTTTTCCTGACCCCGGGGTCAGGAATTTTTGATTTCTGGGCCAAAATTTGTGCCGTCCCAAATCGAGCATGCAAAAGCACACTTAGCCCTTACATTCCACCCCGAATCTCATGGCGGTGTTCATTTTTGCATTCGGCCTGATTCCGCCTGGCTCACCCCGTGAGGTTTTCCTGACCCGGGGTCAGGAATTTTTTGATTTCTGGGCCAAAATTTGTGCCGTCCCAAATCGAGCATGCAAAAGCACTCCTAGCCCTTACATTCCACCCCGAATCTCATGGCGGTGTTCATTTTTGCATTCGGCCTGATTCCGCCTGGCTCCCCCCGTGAGGTTTTCCTGACCCCGGGGTCAGGAAGATTTGATTTCTGGGACAAAAATTGTGCCGTCCCAATTCGAGCATGCAAAAGCACTCCTAACCCTTACATTCCATCCCGAATCTCATGGCGGTGTTCATTTTTGCATTCGGCCTGATTCCGCCTGGCTCACCCCGTGAGTTTTCCTGACCCCGGGGTCAGGAATTTTTTGATTTCTGGGCCAAAAATTTTGCCGTCCCAAATCGAGCTTGCAAAAGCACTCCTAGCCCTTACATTCCACCCCGAATCTCATGGCGGTGTTCATTTTTGCATTCGGCCTGATTCCGCCTGGCTCACACGTGAGGTTTTCCTGACCCGGGGTCAGGAATTTTTTGATTTCTGGGCCAAAAATTTTGCCGTCCCAAATCGAGCTTGCAAAAGCACTTCTAGCCCTTACATTCCACCCCGAATCTCATGGCGGGTGTCATTTTGCATTCGGCCAGATTCTGCCTGGCACAACCCGTGAGGTTTTCCTGACCCCGGGGTCAGGAATTTTTGATTTCTGGGCCAAAAATTGTGCCGTCCCTAATCGAGCAGCAAAAGAACTCCTAACCCTTACATTCCACCCCGAATCTCATGGCGGTGTTCATTTTGCATTCGGCCTGATTCCGCCTGGCTCACCCCGTGAGGTTTTCCTGACCCCGGGGTCAGGAATTTTTTGATTTCTCGTCCAAATATTGTGCCGTCCCAAATCGAACATGCAAATGCACTCCTAACCGTTACATTCCACCCCGAATCTCATGGCGGTGTTCATTTTTGCATTCGGCCTGATTCCGCCTGGCTCACCCCGTGAGGTTTTCCTGACCCCGGGGTCAGGATTTTTGATTTCTGGTCCAAAAATTGTGCCGTCCCTAATCGAGCATGCAAAAGAACTCCTAACCCGTACATTCCACCCCGAATCTCATGGCGGTGTTCATTTTTGCATTCGGCCTGATTCCGCCTGGCTCACCCTGTGAGGTTTTCCTGACCCGGGGTCAGGAATTTTTTGATATCTGGGACAAAAATTGTGCCGTCCCAAATCGAGCTTGCAAAAGGACTCCTAACCCTTACATTCCACCCCGAATCTCACGGCGGTGTTCATTTTTGCATTCGGCCTGATTCCGCCTGGCTCACCCCGTGAGGTTTTCCTGACCCCGGGGTCAGGATTTTTTTGATTTCTGGGCCAAATATTGTGCCGTCCCAAATCAAACTTGCAAAAGCACTCCTAGCCTTACATTCCACCCCGAATCTCATGCGGTGTTCATTTTTGCATTCGGCCTGATACCGCCTGGCTCACCCCGTGAGGTTTTTCTGACCCGTGTCAGGAATTTTTGATTTCTGGGCCAAATATTGTGCCGTCCCAAATAGAACATGCAAAAGCACTCCTAGCCCGTACATTCCACCCCGAATCTCATGGCGGTGTTCATTTTGCATTCGGCCTGATACCGCCTGGCTCACCCGTGAGGTTTTCCTGACCCCGGGGTCAGGAATTTTTTGATTTCTGGGACAAAAATTTTGCCGTCCCAAATCGAGCTTGCAAAAGCACTCCTAGCCCTTACATTCCACCCCGAATCTCATGGCGGTGTTCATTTTTGCATTCGGCCTGATTCCGCCTGGCTCACCCCGTGAGGTTTTCCTGACCCCGGGGTCAGGAATTTTTTGATTTCTGGGCCAAAAATTTTGCCGTCCCAAATCGAGCTTGCAAAAGCACTCCTAGCCCTTACATTCCACCCCGAATCTCATGGCGGTGTTCATTTTTGCATTCGGCCTGATACCGCCTGGCTCACCCCGTGAGGTTTTCCTGACCCCGGGGTCAGGAAATTTTTGATTTCTGGGCCAAAATTTTGCCGCCCCAAACGAGCTTGCAAAAGCACTCCTAGCCCTTACATTCCACCCCGAATCTCATGGCGGTGTTCATTTTTGCATTCGGCCTGATTTCCGCCTGGCTCACCCCGTGAGGTTTTCCTGACCCCGGGGTCAGGAATTTTTTGATTTCTGGGCCAAAAATTGTGCCGTCCCAAATCGAGCATACAAAAGCACTCCTAACCTTTACATTCCACCCGAATCTCATGGCGGTGTTCATTTTTGCCTTCGGCCTGATACCGCCTGGCTCACCCCGTGAGGTTTTCCTGACCCCGGGGGTCAAGAATTTTTTGATTTCTGGCCAAAATTTTGCCGTCCCAAATCGAGCATGCAAAAGCACTCCTAGCCCTTACATTCCACCCCGAATCTCATGGCGGTGTTCATTTTTGCATTTGGCCTGATTCCGCCTGGCTCACCCCGTGAGGTTTTCCTGACCCCGGGGTCAGGAATTTTTTGATTTCTGGGCCAAAATTTGTGCCGTCCCAAATCGAGCATGCAAAAGCACACTTAGCCCTTACATTCCACCCCGAAATTCATGGCGGTGTTCATTTTTGCATTCGGCCTGATTCCGCCTGGCTCACCCGTGAGGTTTTCCTGACCCCGGGGTCAGGAATTTTTGATTTCTGGGCCAAAAATTTTGCCGTCCCAAATCGAGCTTGCAAAAGCACTCCTAGCCCTTACATTCCACCCCGAATCTCATGGCGGTGTTCATTTTTGCATTCGGCCTGATTCCGCCTGGCTCACCCGTGAGGTTTTCCTGACCCGGGGTCAGGAATTTTTTGATTCTGGGCCAAAATTTGTGCCGTCCCAAATCGAGCATGCAAAAGCACACTTAGCCCTTACATTCCACCCCGAAATTCATGGCGGTGTTCATTTTTGCATTCGGCCTGATTACGCCTGGCTCACCCCGTGAGGTTTTCCTGACCCCGGGGTCAGGAATTTTTGATTTCTGGGCCAAAAATTTTGCCATCCCAAATCGAGCTTGCAAAAGCACTCCTAGCCCTTACATTCCACCCCGAATCTCATGGCGGTGTTCATTTTTGCATTCGGTCTGATTCCGCCTGGCTCACCCCGTGAGGTTTTCCTGACCCGGGGTCAGGAATTTTTGATTTCTGGGCCAAAAAATTGTGCCGTCCCAAATCGAGCATGCAAAAGCACACTTAGCCCTTACATTCCACCCCGAAATTCATGGCGGTGTTCATTTTTGCATTCGGCCTGATTCCGCCTGGCTCACCCCGTGAGGTTTTCCTGACCCCGGGGTCAGGAATTTTTTGATTTCTGGGCCAAAATTTTGCCGTCCCAAATCGAGCTTGCAAAAGCACTCCTAGCCCTTACATTCCACCCGAATCTCATGGCGGTGTTCATTTTTGCATTCGGCCTGATTCCGCCTGGCTCACCCCGTGAGGTTTTCCTGACCCCGGGGTCAGGAATTTTGATTTCTGGGCCAAAATTTGTGCCGTCCCCAAATCGAGCATGCAAAAGCACACTTAGCCCTTACATTCCACCCCGAATCTCATGGCGGTGTTCATTTTTGCATTCGGCCTGATTCCGCCTGGCTCACCCGTGAGGTTTTCCTGACCCCGGGGGTCAGGAATTTTTTGATTTCTGGGCCAAAATTTGGTGCCGTCCCAAATCGAGCATGCAAAAGCACTCCTAGCCCTTACATTCCACCCCGAATCTCATGGCGGTGTTCATTTTTGCATTCGGCCTGATTCCGCCTGGCTCCCCCGTGAGGTTTTCCTGACCCGGGGTCAGGAAGATTTGATTTCTGGGACAAAAATTGTGCGTCCCAATTCGAGCATGCAAAAGCACTCCTAACCCTTACATTCCATCCCGAATCTCATGCGGTGTTCATTTTTGCATTCGGCCTGATTCCGCCTGGCTCACCCCGTGAGGTTTTCCTGACCCCGGGGTCAGGAATTTTTGATTTCTGGGCCAAAAATTTTGCCGTCCCAAATCGAGCTTGCAAAAGCACTCCTAGCCCTTACATTCCACCCCGAATCTCATGGCGGTGTTCATTTTTGCATTCGGCCTGATTCCGCCTGGCTCACCCCGTGAGGTTTTCCTGACCCCGGGGTCAGGAATTTTTTGATTTCTGGGCCAAAAATTGTTTCGTCACAAATCGAGCTTGCAAAAGCACTCCTAACCCTTACTTTCCACCCCGAATCTCATGGCGGTGTTCATTTTTGCATTCGGCCTGATTCCGCCTGGCTCACCCCGAGAGGTTTTCCTGACCCCGGGGTCAGGAATTTTTTGATTTCTGGGCCAAATATTGTGCCGTCCCAAATCGAACATGCAAAAGGACTCCTAACCCTTACATTCCACCCCGAAATTCATGGCGGTGTTCATTTTTGCATTCGGCCTGATTCCGCCTGGCTCACCCCGTGAGGTTTTCCTGACCCCGGGGTCAGGAATTTTTTGATTTCTGGGCCAAAATTTTGCCGTCCCAAATCGAGCTTGCAAAAGCACTCCTAGCCCTTACATTCCACCCCGAATCTCATGGCGGTGTTCATTTTTGCATTCGGCCTGATTCCGCCTGGCTCACCCCGTGAGGTTTTCCTGACCCCGGGGTCAGGAATTTTTTGATTTCTGGGCCAAAAATTGTGCCGTCCCAAATCGAGCATGCAAAAGCACACTTAGCCCTTACATTCCACCCCGAAATTCATGGCGGTGTTCATTTTTGCATTCGGCCTGATTCCGCCTGGCTCACCCCGTGAGGTTTTCCTGACCCCGGGGTCAGGAATTTTTTGATTTCTGGGCCAAAATTTGTGCCGTCCCAAATCGAGCATGCAAAAGCACACTTAGCCCTTACATTCCACCCCGAAATTCATGGCGGTGTTCATTTTTGCATTCGGCCTGATTACGCCTGGCTCACCCCGTGAGGTTTTCCTGACCCCGGGGTCAGGAATTTTTTGATTTCTGGGCCAAAAATTTTGCCGTCCCAAATCGAGCTTGCAAAAGCACTCCTAGCCCTTACATTCCACCCCGAATCTCATGGCGGTGTTCATTTTTGCATTCGGTCTGATTCCGCCTGGCTCACCCCGTGAGGTTTTCCTGACCCCGGGGTCAGGAATTTTTTGATTTCTGGGCCAAAAATTGTGCCGTCCCAAATCGAGCATGCAAAAGCACACTTAGCCCTTACATTCCACCCCGAAATTCATGGCGGTGTTCATTTTTGCATTCGGCCTGATTCCGCCTGGCTCACCCCGTGAGGTTTTCCTGACCCCGGGGTCAGGAATTTTTTGATTTCTGGGCCAAAAATTTTGCCGTCCCAAATCGAGCTTGCAAAAGCACTCCTAGCCCTTACATTCCACCCCGAATCTCATGGCGGTGTTCATTTTTGCATTCGGCCTGATTCCGCCTGGCTCACCCCGTGAGGTTTTCCTGACCCCAGGGTCAGGAATTTTTGATTTCTGGGCCAAAATTTGTGCCGTCCCAAATCGAGCATGCAAAAGCACACTTAGCCCTTACATTCCACCCCGAATCTCATGGCGGTGTTCATTTTTGCATTCGGCCTGATTCCGCCTGGCTCACCCCGTGAGGTTTTCCTGACCCCGGGGTCAGGAATTTTTTGATTTCTGGGCCAAAATTTGTGCCGTCCCAAATCGAGCATGCAAAAGCACTCCTAGCCCTTACATTCCACCCCGAATCTCATGGCGGTGTTCATTTTTGCATTCGGCCTGATTCCGCCTGGCTCCCCCCGTGAGGTTTTCCTGACCCCGGGGTCAGGAAGATTTGATTTCTGGGACAAAAATTGTGCCGTCCCAATTCGAGCATGCAAAAGCACTCCTAACCCTTACATTCCATCCCGAATCTCATGGCGGTGTTCATTTTTGCATTCGGCCAGATTCCGCCTGGCTCACCCCGTGAGGATTTCCTGACCCCGGGGTCAGGAATTTTTTGATTTCTGGGCCAAAAATTTTGCCGTCCCAAATCGAGCTTGCAAAAGCACTCCTAGCCCTTACATTCCACCCCGAATCTCATGGCGGTGTTCATTTTTGCATTCGGCCTGATTCCGCCTGGCTCACACCGTGAGGTTTTCCTGACCCCGGGGTCAGGAATTTTTTGATTTCTGGGCCAAAAATTTTGCCGTCCCAAATCGAGCTTGCAAAAGCACTTCTAGCCCTAACATTCCACCCCGAATCTCATGGCGGTGTTCATTTTTGCATTCGGCCAGATTCTGCCTGGCACAACCCGTGAGATTTTCCTGACCCCGGGGTCAGGAATTTTTTGATTTCTGGGCCAAAAATTGTGCCGTCCCTAATCGAGCATGCAAAAGAACTCCTAACCCTTACATTCCACCCCGAATCTCATGGCGGTGTTCATTTTTGCATTCGGCCTGATTCCGCCTGGCTCACCCCGTGAGGTTTTCCTGACCCCGGGGTCAGGAATTTTTTGATTTCTCGTCCAAATATTGTGCCGTCCCAAATCGAACATGCAAATGCACTCCTAGCCCTTACATTCCACCCCGAATCTCATGGCGGTGTTCATTTTTGCATTCGGCCAGATTCCGCCTGGCTCACCCCGTGAGGATTTCCTGACCCCGGGGTCAGGAATTTTTTGATTTCTGGGCCAAAAATTTTGCCGTCCCAAATCGAGCTTGCAAAAGCACTCCTAGCCCTTACATTCCACCCCGAATCTCATGGCGGTGTTCATTTTTGCATTCGGCCTGATTCCGCCTGGCTCACACCGTGAGGTTTTCCTGACCCCGGGGTCAGGAATTTTTTGATTTCTGGGCCAAAAATTTTGCCGTCCCAAATCGAGCTTGCAAAAGCACTTCTAGCCCTAACATTCCACCCCGAATCTCATGGCGGTGTTCATTTTTGCATTCGGCCAGATTCTGCCTGGCACAACCCGTGAGGTTTTCCTGACCCCGGGGTCAGGAATTTTTTGATTTCTGGTCCAAAAATTGTGCCGTCCCTAATCGAGCATGCAAAAGAACTCCTAACCCGTACATTCCACCCCGAATCTCATGGCGGTGTTCATTTTTGCATTCGGCCTGATTCCGCCTGGGTCACCCTGTGAGGTTTTCCTGACCCCGGGGTCAGGAATTTTTTGATATCTGGGACAAAAATTGTGCCGTCCCAAATCGAGCTTGCAAAAGGACTCCTAACCCTTACATTCCACCCCGAATCTCACGGCGGTGTTCATTTTTGCATTCGGCCTGATTCCGCCTGGCTCACCCCGTGAGGTTTTCCTGACCCCGGGGTCAGGAATTTTTTGATTTCTGGGCCAAATATTGTGCCGTCCCAAATCAAACTTGCAAAAGCACTCCTAGCCTTTACATTCCACCCCGAATCTCATGGCGGTGTTCATTTTTGCATTCGGCCTGATACCGCCTGGCTCACCCCGTGAGGTTTTTCTGACCCCGTGGTCAGGAATTTTTTGATTTCTGGGCCAAATATTGTGCCGTCCCAAATAGAACATGCAAAAGCACTCCTAGCCCGTACATTCCACCCCGAATCTCATGGCGGTGTTCATTTTTGCATTTGGCCTGATTCCGCCTGGCTCACCCCGTGAGGTTTTCCTGACCCCGGGGTCAGGAATTTTTTGATTTCTGGGACAAAAATTTTGCCGTCCCAAATCGAGCTTGCAAAAGCACTCCTAGCCCTTACATTCCACCCCGAATCTCATGGCGGTGTTCATTTTTGCATTCGGCCTGATTCCGCCTGGCTCACCCCGTGAGGTTTTCCTGACCCCGGGGTCAGGAATTTTTTGATTTCTGGGCCAAAAATTTTGCCGTCCCAAATCGAGCTTGCAAAAGCACTCCTAGCCCTTACATTCCACCCCGAATCTCATGGCGGTGTTCATTTTTGCATTCGGCCTGCTACCGCCTGGCTCACCCCGTGAGGTTTTCCTGACCCCGGGGTCAGGAAATTTTTGATTTCTGGGCCAAAAATTTTGCCGCCCCAAATCGAGCTTGCAAAAGCACTCCTAGCCCTTACATTCCACCCCGAATCTCATGGCGGTGTTCATTTTTGCATTCGGCCTGATTCCGCCTGGCTCACCCCGTGAGGTTTTTCTGACCCCGGGGTCAGGAATTTTTTGATTTCTGGGCCAAAAATTGTGCCGTCCCAATTCGAGCATGCAAAAGCACACTTAGCCCTTACATTCCACCCCGAAATTCATGGCGGTGTTCATTTTTGCATTCGGCCTGATTCCGCCTGGCTCACCCCGTGAGGTTTTCCTGACCCCGGGGTCAGGAATTTTTTGATTTCTGGGCCAAAAATTTTGCCGTCCCAAATCGAGCTTGCAAAAGCACTCCTAGCCCTTACATTCCACCCCGAATCTCATGGCGGTGTTCATTTTTGCATTCGGCCTGATTCCGCCTGGAGCACCCCGTGAGGTTTTCCTGACCCCGGGGTCAGGAATTTTTTGATTTCTGGGCCAAAATTTGTGCCGTCCCAAATCGAGCTTGCAAAAGCACTCCTAGCCCTTACATTCCACCCCGAATCTCATGGCGGTGTTCATTTTTGCATTCGGCCTGATTCCGCCTGGCTCACCCCGTGAGGTTTTCCTGACCCCGGGGTCAGGAATTTTTTGATTTCTGGGCCAAAAATTGTGCCGTCCCAAATCGAGCATACAAAAGCACTCCTAGCCTTTACATTCCACCCCGAATCTCATGGCGGTGTTCATTTTTGCATTCGGCCTGATACCGCCTGGCTCACCCCGTGAGGTTTTTCTGACCCCGGGGTCAGGAATTTTTTGATTTCTGGGCCAAATATTGTGCCGTCCCAATTCGAGCATGCAAAAGCACACTTAGCCCTTACATTCCACCCCGAAATTCATGGCGGTGTTCATTTTTGCATTCGGCCTGATTCCGCATGGCTCACCACGTGAGGTTTTCCTGACCCCGGGGTCAGGAATTTTTTGATTTCTGGGCCAAAAATTTTGCCGTCCCAAATCGAGCTTGCAAAAGCACTCCTAGCCCTTACATTCCACCCCGAATCTCATGGCGGTGTTCATTTTTGCATTCGGCCTGATTCCGCCTGGAGCACCCCGTGAGGTTTTCCTGACCCCGGGGTCAGGAATTTTTTGATTTCTGGGCCAAAAATTGTGCCGTCCCAAATCGAGCATGCAAAAGCACACTTAGCCCTTACATTCCACCCCGAAATTCATGGCGGTGTTCATTTTTGCATTCCGCCTGATTACGCCTGGCTCACCCCGTGAGGTTTTCCTGACCCCGGGGTCAGGAATTTTTTGATTTCTGGGCCAAAAATTTTGCCGTCCCAAATCGAGCTTGCAAAAGCACTCCTAGCCCTTACATTCCACCCCGAATCTCATGGCGGTGTTCATTTTTGCATTCGGTCTGATTCCGCCTGGCTCACCCCGTGAGGTTTTCCTGACCCCGGGGTCAGGAATTTTTTGATTTCTGGGCCAAAAATTGTGCCGTCCCAAATCGAGCATGCAAAAGCACACTTAGCCCTTACATTCCACCCCGAAATTCATGGCGGTGTTCATTTTTGCATTCGGCCTGATTCCGCCTGGCTCACCCCGTGAGGTTTTCCTGACCCCGGGGTCAGGAATTTTTTGATTTCTGGGCCAAAAATTTTGCCGTCCCAAATCGAGCTTGCAAAAGCACTCCTAGCCCTTACATTCCACCCCGAATCTCATGGCGGTGTTCATTTTTGCATTCGGCCTGATTCCGCCTGGCTCACCCCGTGAGGTTTTCCTGACCCCGGGGTCAGGAATTTTTGATTTCTGGGCCAAAATTTGTGCCGTCCCAAATCGAGCATGCAAAAGCACACTTAGCCCTTACATTCCACCCCGAATCTCATGGCGGTGTTCATTTTTGCATTCGGCCTGATTCCGCCTGGCTCACCCCGTGAGGTTTTCCTGACCCCGGGGTCAGGAATTTTTTGATTTCTGGGCCAAAATTTGTGCCGTCCCAAATCGAGCATGCAAAAGCACTCCTAGCCCTTACATTCCACCCCGAATCTCATGGCGGTGTTCATTTTTGCATTCGGCCTGATTCCGCCTGGCTCCCCCCGTGAGGTTTTCCTGACCCCGGGGTCAGGAAGATTTGATTTCTGGGACAAAAATTGTGCCGTCCCAATTCGAGCATGCAAAAGCACTCCTAACCCTTACATTCCATCCCGAATCTCATGGCGGTGTTCATTTTTGCATTCGGCCTGATTCCGCCTGGCTCACCCCGTGAGGTTTTCCTGACCCCGGGGTCAGGAATTTTTTGATTTCTGGGCCAAAAATTTTGCCGTCCCAAATCGAGCTTGCAAAAGCACTCCTAGCCCTTACATTCCACCCCGAATCTCATGGCGGTGTTCATTTTTGCATTCGGCCTGATTCGGCCTGGCTCACACCGTGAGGTTTTCCTGACCCCGGGGTCAGGAATTTTTTGATTTCTGGGCCAAAAATTTTGCCGTCCCAAATCGAGCTTGCAAAAGCACTCCTAGCCCTTACATTCCACCCCGAATCTCATGGCGGTGTTCATTTTTGCATTCGGTCTGATTCCGCCTGGCTCACCCCGTGAGGTTTTCCTGACCCCGGGGTCAGGAATTTTTTGATTTCTGGGCCAAAAATTGTGCCGTCCCAAATCGAGCATGCAAAAGCACACTTAGCCCTTACATTCCACCCCGAAATTCATGGCGGTGTTCATTTTTGCATTCGGCCTGATTCCGCCTGGCTCACCCCGTGAGGTTTTCCTGACCCCGGGGTCAGGAATTTTTTGATTTCTGGGCCAAAAATTTTGCCGTCCCAAATCGAGCTTGCAAAAGCACTCCTAGCCCTTACATTCCACCCCGAATCTCATGGCGGTGTTCATTTTTGCATTCGGCCTGATTCCGCCTGGCTCACCCCGTGAGGTTTTCCTGACCCCGGGGTCAGGAATTTTTGATTTCTGGGCCAAAATTTGTGCCGTCCCAAATCGAGCATGCAAAAGCACACTTAGCCCTTACATTCCACCCCGAATCTCATGGCGGTGTTCATTTTTGCATTCGGCCTGATTCCGCCTGGCTCACCCCGTGAGGTTTTCCTGACCCCGGGGTCAGGAATTTTTTGATTTCTGGGCCAAAATTTGTGCCGTCCCAAATCGAGCATGCAAAAGCACTCCTAGCCCTTACATTCCACCCCGAATCTCATGGCGGTGTTCATTTTTGCATTCGGCCTGATTCCGCCTGGCTCCCCCCGTGAGGTTTTCCTGACCCCGGGGTCAGGAAGATTTGATTTCTGGGACAAAAATTGTGCCGTCCCAATTCGAGCATGCAAAAGCACTCCTAACCCTTACATTCCATCCCGAATCTCATGGCGGTGTTCATTTTTGCATTCGGCCTGATTCCGCCTGGCTCACCCCGTGAGGTTTTCCTGACCCCGGGGTCAGGAATTTTTTGATTTCTGGGCCAAAAATTTTGCCGTCCCAAATCGAGCTTGCAAAAGCACTCCTAGCCCTTACATTCCACCCCGAATCTCATGGCGGTGTTCATTTTTGCATTCGGCCTGATTCCGCCTGGCTCACACCGTGAGGTTTTCCTGACCCCGGGGTCAGGAATTTTTTGATTTCTGGGCCAAAAATTTTGCCGTCCCAAATCGAGCTTGCAAAAGCACTCCTAGCCCTTACATTCCACCCCGAATCTCATGGCGGTGTTCATTTTTGCATTCGGCCAGATTCTGCCTGGCACAACCCGTGAGGTTTTCCTGACCCCGGGGTCAGGAATTTTTTGATTTCTGGGCCAAAAATTGTGCCGTCCCTAATCGAACATGCAAAAGAACTCCTAACCCTTACATTCCACCCCGAATCTCATGGCGGTGTTCATTTTTGCATTCGGCCTGATTCCGCCTGGCTCACCCCGTGAGGTTTTCCTGACCCCGGGGTCAGGAATTTTTTGATTTCTGGTCCAAAAATTGTGCCGTCCCTAATCGAGCATGCAAAAGAACTCCTAACCCGTACATTCCACCCCGAATCTCATGGCGGTGTTCATTTTTGCATTCGGCCTGATTCCGCCTGGCTCACCCTGTGAGGTTTTCCTGACCCCGGGGTCAGGAATTTTTTGATATCTGGGACAAAAATTGTGCCGTCCCAAATCGAGCTTGCAAAAGGACTCCTAACCCTTACATTCCACCCCGAATCTCACGGCGGTGTTCATTTTTGCATTCGGCCTGATTCCGCCTGGCTCACCCCGTGAGGTTTTCCTGACCCCGGGGTCAGGAATTTTTTGATTTCTGGGCCAAATATTGTGCCGTCCCAAATCAAACTTGCAAAAGCACTCCTAGCCTTTACATTCCACCCCGAATCTCATGGCGGTGTTCATTTTTGCATTCGGCCTGATACCGCCTGGCTCACCCCGTGAGGTTTTTCTGACCCCGTGGTCAGGAATTTTTTGATTTCTGGGCCAAATATTGTGCCGTCCCAAATAGAACATGCAAAAGCACTCCTAGCCCGTACATTCCACCCCGAATCTCATGGCGGTGTTCATTTTTGCATTTGGCCTGATTCCGCCTGGCTCACCCCGTGAGGTTTTCCTGACCCCGGGGTCAGGAATTTTTTGATTTCTGGGACAAAAATTTTGCCGTCCCAAATCGAGCTTGCAAAAGCACTCCTAGCCCTTACATTCCACCCCGAATCTCATGGCGGTGTTCATTTTTGCATTCGGCCTGATTCCGCCTGGCTCACCCCGTGAGGTTTTCCTGACCCCGGGGTCAGGAATTTTTTGATTTCTGGGCCAAAAATTTTGCCGTCCCAAATCGAGCTTGCAAAAGCACTCCTAGCCCTTACATTCCACCCCGAATCTCATGGCGGTGTTCATTTTTGCATTCGGCCTGATACCGCCTGGCTCACCCCGTGAGGTTTTCCTGACCCCGGGGTCAGGAAATTTTTGATTTCTGGGCCAAAAATTTTGCCGCCCCAAATCGAGCTTGCAAAAGCACTCCTAGCCCTTACATTCCACCCCGAATCTCATGGCGGTGTTCATTTTTGCATTCGGCCTGATTCCGCCTGGCTCACCCCGTGAGGTTTTCCTGACCCCGGGGTCAGGAATTTTTTGATTTCTGGGCCAAAAATTGTGCCGTCCCAAATCGAGCATACAAAAGCACTCCTAACCTTTACATTCCACCCCGAATCTCATGGCGGTGTTCATTTTTGCCTTCAGCCTGATACCGCCTGGCTCACCCCGTGAGGTTTTCCTGACCCCGGGGTCAAGAATTTTTTGATTTCTGGGCCAAAATTTTGCCGTCCCAAATCGAGCATGCAAAAGCACTCCTAGCCCTTACATTCCACCCCGAATCTCATGGCGGTGTTCATTTTTGCATTCGGCCTCATTCCGCCTGGCTCACCCCGTGAGGTTTTCCTGACCCCGGGGTCAGGAATTTTTTGATTTCTGGGCCAAAAATTTTGCCGTCCCAAATCGAGCTTGCAAAAGCACTCCTAGCCCTTACATTCCACCCCGAATCTCATGGCGGTGTTCATTTTTGCATTCGGCCTGATTCCGCCTGGCTCACCCCGTGAGGTTTTCCTGACCCCGGGGTCAGGAATTTTTAGATTTCTGGGCCAAAAATTGTGCCGTCCCAAATCGAGCATACAAAAGCACTCCTAACCCTTACATTCCACCCCGAATCTCATGGCGGTGTTCATTTTTGCATTCGGCCTGATACCGCCTGGCTCACCCCGTGAGGTTTTCCTGACCCCGGGGTCAGGAATTTTTTGATTTCTGGGCCAAAAATTGTGCCGTCCCAAATCGAGCATGCAAAAGCACTCCTAGCCCTTACATTCCACGCCGAATCTCATGGCTGTGTTCATTTTTGCCTTCGGCCTGATACCGCCTGGCTCACCCCGTGAGGTTTTCCTGACCCTGGGGTCAAGAATGTTTTGATTTCTGGGCCAAAAATTTTGCCGTCCCAAATCGAGCATGCAAAAGCACTCCTAGCCCTTACATTCCACCCCGAATCTCATGGCGGTGTTCATTTTTGCATTTGGCCTGATTCCGCCTGGCTCACCCCGTGAGGTTTTCCTGACCCCGGGGTCAGGAATTTTTTGATTTCTGGGCCAAAAATTTTGCCGTCCCAAATCGAGCTTGCAAAAGCACTCCTAGCCCTTACATTCCACCCCGAATCTCATGGCAGTGTTCATTTTTGCATTCGGCCTGATTCCGCCTGGCTCACCCCGTGAGGTTTTCCTGACCCCGGGGTCAGGAATTTTTTGATTTCTGGGCCAAAAATTTTGCCGTCCCAAATCGAGCTTGCAAAAGCACTCCTAGCCCTTACATTCCACCCCGAATCTCATGGCGGTGTTCATTTTTGCATTCGGCCTGATTCCGCCTGGCTCACCCCGTGAGGTTTTCCTGACCCCGGGGTCAGGAATTTTTGATTTCTGGGCCAAAATTTGTGCCGTCCCAAATCGAGCATGCAAAAGCACACTTAGCCCTTACATTCCACCCCGAATCTCATGGCGGTGTTCATTTTTGCATTCGGCCTGATTCCGCCTGGCTCACCCCGTGAGGTTTTCCTGACACCGGGGTCAGGAATTTTTTGATTTCTGGGCCAAAATTTGTGCCGTCCCAAATCGAGCATGTAAAAGCACTCCTAGCCCTTACATTCCACCCCGAATCTCATGGCGGTGTTCATTTTTGCATTCGGCCTGATTCCGCCTGGCTCCCCCCGTGAGGTTTTCCTGACCCCGGGGTCAGGAAGATTTGATTTCTGGGACAAAAATTGTGCCGTCCCAATTCGAGCATGCAAAAGCACTCCTAACCCTTACATTCCATCCCAAATCTCATGGCGGTGTTCATTTTTGCATTCGGCCTGATTCCGCCTGGCTCACCCCGTGAGGTTTTCCTGACCCCGGGGTCAGGAATTTTTTGATTTCTGGGCCAAAAATTTTGCCGTCCCAAATCGAGCTTGCAAAAGCACTCCTAGCCCTTACATTCCACCCCGAATCTCATGGCGGTGTTCATTTTTGCATTCGGCCTGATTCCACCTGGCTCACACCGTGAGGTTTTCCTGACCCCGGGGTCAGGAATTTTTTGATTTCTGGGCCAAAAATTTTGCCGTCCGAAATCGAGCTTGCAAAAGCACTTCTAGCCCTTACATTCCACCCCGAATCTCATGGCGGTGTTCATTTTTGCATTCGGCCAGATTCTGCCTGGCACAACCCGTGAGGTTTTCCTGACCCCGGGGTCAGGAATTTTTTGATTTCTGGGCCAAAAATTGTGCCGTCCCTAATCGAGCATGCAAAAGAACTCCTAACCCTTACATTCCACCCCGAATCTCATGGCGGTGTTCATTTTTGCATTCGGCCTGATTCCGCCTGGCTCACCCCGTGAGGTTTTCCTGACCCCGGGGTCAGGAATTTTTTATTTCTCGTCCAAATATTGTGCCGTCCCAAATCGAACATGCAAATGCACTCCTAACCGTTACATTCCACCCCGAATCTCATGGCGGTGTTCATTTTTGCATTCGGCCTGATTCCGCCTGGCTCACCCCGTGAGGTTTTCCTGACCCCGGGGTCAGGAATTTTTGATTTCTGGTCCAAAAATTGTGCCGTCCCTAATCGAGCATGCAAAAGAACTCCTAACCCGTACATTCCACCCCGAATCTCATGGCGGTGTTCATTTTTGCATTCGGCCTGATTCCGCCTGGCTCACCCTGTGAGGTTTTCCTGACCCCGGGGTCAGGAATTTTTTGATATCTGGGACAAAAATTGTGCCGTCCCAAATCGAGCTTGCAAAAGGACTCCTAACCCTTACATTCCACCCCGAATCTCACGGCGGTGTTCATTTTTGCATTCGGCCTGATTCCGCCTGGCTCACCCCGTGAGGTTTTCCTGACCCCGGGGTCAGGAATTTTTTGATTTCTGGGCCAAATATTGTGCCGTCCCAAATCAAACTTGCAAAAGCACTCCTAGCCTTTACATTCCACCCCGAATCTCATGGCGGTGTTCATTTTTGCATTCGGCCTGATACCGCCTGGCTCACCCCGTGAGGTTTTTCTGACCCCGTGGTCAGGAATTTTTTGATTTCTCGGCCAAATATTGTGCCGTCCCAAATAGAACATGCAAAAGCACTCCTAGCCCGTACATTCCACCCCGAATCTCATGGCGGTGTTCATTTTTGCATTTGGCCTGATTCCGCCTGGCTCACCCCGTGAGGTTTTCCTGACCCCGGGGTCAGGAATTTTTTGATTTCTGGGACAAAAATTTTGCCGTCCCAAATCGAGCTTGCAAAAGCACTCCTAGCCCTTACATTCCACCCCGAATCTCATGGCGGTGTTCATTTTTGCATTCGGCCTGATTCCGCCTGGCTCACCCCGTGAGGTTTTCCTGACCCCGGGGTCAGGAATTTTTTGATTTCTGGGCCAAAATTTTGCCGTCCCAAATCGAGCATGCAAAAGCACTCCTAGCCCTTACATTCCACCCCGAATCTCATGGCGGTGTTCATTTTTGCATTCAGCCTCATTCCGCCTGGCTCACCCCGTGAGGTTTTCCTGACCCCGGGGTCAGGAATTTTTTGATTTCTGGGCCAAATATTGTGCCGTCCCAAATCGAGCATGCAAAAGCACTCCTAACCCTTACATTCCACCCCGAATCTCATGGCGGTGGTCATTTTTGCATTCGGCCTGATACCGCCTGGCTCACCCCGTGAGGTTTTCCTGACCCCGGGGTCAGGAATTTTTTGATTTCTGGGCCAAAAATTGTGCCGTCCCAAATCGAGCATGCAAAAGCACTCCTAGCCCTTACATTCCACCCCGAATCTCATGGCGGTGTTCATTTTTGCATTTGGCCTGATTCCGCCTGGCTCACCCCGTGAGGTTTTCCTGACCCCGGGGTCAGGAATTTTTTGATTTCTGGGCCAAAAATTTGGCCGCCCCAAATCGAGCTTGCAAAAGCACTCCTAGCCCATACATTTCACACCGAATCTCATGGCGGTGTTCATTTTTGCCTTCGGCCTGATACCGCCTGGCTCACCCCGTGAGGTTTTCCTGACCCTGGGGTCAAGAATGTTTTGATTTCTGGGCCAAAAATTTTGCCGTCCCAAATCGAGCATGCAAAAGCACTCCTAGCCCTTACATTCCACCCCGAATCTCATGGCGGTGTTCATTTTTGCATTTGGCCTGATACCGCCTGGCTCACCCCGTGAGGTTTTCCTGACCCCGGGGTCAGGAATTTTTTGATTTCTGGGCCAAAAATTTTGCCGTCCCAAATCGAGCTTGCAAAAGCACTCCTAGCCCTTACATTCCACCCCGAATCTCATGGCAGTGTTCATTTTTGCATTCGGCCTGATTCCGCCTGGCTCACCCCGTGAGGTTTTCCTGACCCCGGGGTCAGGAATTTTTTGATTTCTGGGCCAAAAATTTTGCCGTCCCAAATCGAGCTTGCAAAAGCACTCCTAGCCCTTACATTCCACCCCGAATCTCATGGCGGTGTTCATTTTTGCATTCGGCCTGATACCGCCTGGCTCACCCCGTGAGGTTTTCCTGACCCTGGGGTCAGGAATTTTTTGATTTCTGGGCCAAAAATTGTGCCATCCCAAATCGAGCATGCAAAAGCACTCCTAGCCCTTACATTCCACCCCGAATCTCATGGCGGTGTTCATTTTTGCATTCGGCCTGATTCCACCTGGCTCACCCCGTGAGGTTTTCCTGACCCCGGGGTCAGGAATTTTTTGATTTCGGGGCCAAAAATTTTGCCGTCCCAAATCGAGCTTGCAAAAGCACTCCTAGCCCTTACATTCCACCCCGAATCTCATGGCGGTGTTCATTTTTGCATTCGGCCTGATACCGCCTGGCTCACCCCGTGAGGTTTTCCTAACCCCGGGGTCAGGAATTTTTAGATTTCTGGGCCAAAAATTGTGCCGTCCCAAATCGAGCATGCAAAAGCACTCCTAACCCTTACATTCCACCCCGAATCTCATGGCGGTGTTCATTTTTGCATTCGGCCTGATACCGCCTGGCTCACCCCGTGAGGTTTTCCTGACCCCGGGGTCAGGAATTTTTTGATTTCTGGGCCAAAAATTGTGCCGTCCCAAATCGAGCATGCAAAAGCACTCCTAGCCCTTACATTCCACCCCGAATCTCATGGCGGTGTTCATTTTTGCATTTGGCCTGATTCCGCCTGGCTCACCCCGTGAGGTTTTCCTGACCCCGGGGTCAGGAATTTTTTGATTTCTGGGCCAAAAATTTTGCCGCCCCAAATCGAGCTTGCAAAAGCACTCCTAGCCCTTACATTCCACGCCGAATCTCATGGCGGTGTTCATTTTTGCCTTCGGCCTGATACCGCCTGGCTCACCCCGTGAGGTTTTCCTGACCCTGGGGTCAAGAATTTTTTGATTTCTGGGCCAAAAATTTTGCCGTCCCAAATCGAGCATGCAAAAGCACTCCTAGCCCTTACATTCCACCCCGAATCTCATGGCGGTGTTCATTTTTGCATTTGGCTTGATTCCGCCTGGCTCACCCCGTGAGGTTTTCCTGACCCCGGGGTCAGGAATTTTTTGATTTCTGGGCCAAAAATTTTGCCGTCCCAAATCGAGCTTGCAAAAGCACTCCTAGCCCTTACATTCCACCCCGAATCTCATGGCAGTGTTCATTTTTGCATTCGGCCTGATTCCGCCTGGCTCACCCCGTGAGGTTTTCCTGACCCCGGGGTCAGGAATTTTTTGATTTCTGGGCCGAAAATTTTGCCGTCCCAAATCGAGCTTGCAAAAGCACTCCTAGCCCTTACATTCCACCCCGAATCTCATGGCGGTGTTCATTTTTGCATTCGGCCTGATACCGCCTGGCTCACCCCGTGAGGTTTTCCTGACCCTGGGGTCAGGAATTTTTTGATTTCTGGGCCAAAAATTGTGCCATCCCAAATCGAGCATGCAAAAGCACTCCTAGCCCTTACATTCCACCCCGAATCTCATGGCGGTGTTCATTTTTGCATTCGGCCTGATTCCACCTGGCTCACCCCGTGAGGTTTTCCTGACCCCGGGGTCAGGAATTTTTTGATTTCGGGGCCAAAAATTTTGCCGTCCCAAATCGAGCTTGCAAAAGCACTCCTAGCCCTTACATTCCACCCCGAATCTCATGGCGGTGTTCATTTTTGCATTCGGCCTGATACCGCCTGGCTCACCCCGTGAGGTTTTCCTGACCCCGGGGTCAGGAATTTTTTGATTTCTGGGCCAAAAATTTTGCCGTCCCAAATCGAGCTTGCAAAAGCACTCCTAGCCCTTACATTCCACCCCGAATCTCATGGCGGTGTTCATTTTTGCATTCGGCCTGATACCGCCTGGCTCACCCCGTGAGGTTTTCCTGACCCCGGGGTCAGGAATTTTTTGATTTCTGGGCCAAAAATTGTGCCGTCCCAAATCGAACATGCAAAAGCACTCCTAGCCCGTACATTCCACCCCGAATCTCATGGCGGTGTTCATTTTTGCATTTGGCCTGATTCCGCCTGGCTCACCCCGTGAGGTTTTCCTGACCCCGGGGTCAGGAATTTTTTGATTTCTGGGCCAAAAATTTTGCCGTCCCAAATCGAGCTTGCAAAAGCACTCCTAGCCCTTACATTCCACCCCGAATCTCATGGCGGTGTTCATTTTTGCATTCGGCCTGATTCCGCCTGGCTCACCCCGTGAGGTTTTCCTGACCCCGGGGTCAGGAATTTTTTGATTTCTGGGCCAAAAATCTTGCCGTCCCAAATCGAGCTTGCAAAAGCAATCCTAGCCCTTACATTCCACCCCGAATCTCAAGGCGGTGTTCATTTTTGCATTCGGCCTGATACCGCCTGGCTCACCCCGTGAGGTTTTCCTGACCCCGGGGTCAGGAATTTTTTGATTTCTGTGCCAAAAATTGTGCCGTCCCAAATCGAGGATGCAAAAGCACTCCTAACCCTTACATTCCACCCCGAATCTCATGGCGGTGTTCATTTTTGCCTTCGGCCTGATACCGCCTGGCTCACCCCGTGAGGTTTTCCTGACCCCGGGGTCAGGAATTTTTTGATTTCTGGGCCAAAAATTTTGCCGTCCCAAATCGAGCTTGCAAAAGCACTCCTAGCCCTTACATTCCACCCCGAATATCATGGCGGTGTTCATTTTTGCATTCGGCCTGATACCGCCTGTCTCACCCCGTGAGGTTTTCCTGACCCCGGGGTCAAGAATTTTTTGATTTCTGGGCCAAAAATTGTTTCGTCACAAATCGAGCTTGCAAAAGCACTCCTAACCCTTACTTTCCACCCCGAATCTCATGGCGGTGTTCATTTTTGCATTCGGCCTGATTCCGCCTGGCTCACCCCGAGAGGTTTTCCTGACCCCGGGGTCAGGAATTTTTTGATTTCTGGGCCAAATATTGTGCCGTCCCAAATCGAACATGCAAAAGCACTCCTAGCCCTTACATTCCACCCCGAATCTCATGGCGGTGTTCATTTTTGCATTCGGCCTGATACCGCCTGGCTCACCCCGTGAGGTTTTCCTGACCCCGGGGTCAGGAATTTTTTGATTTCTGGGCCCAAAATTGTTCCGTCCCAAATCGAGCATGCAAAAGGACTCCTAGCCCTTACATTCCACCCCGAATCTCATGGCGGTGTTCATTTTTGCATTCGGCCTGATTCCGCCTGGCTCACCCCGTGAGGTTTTCCTGACCCCGGGGGCAGGAATTTTTTGATTTCTGGGCCAAAAATTTTGCCGTCCCAAATCGAGCTTGCAAAAGCACTCCTAGCCCTTACATTCCACCCCGAATCTCATGGCGGTGTTCATTCTTGCATTCGGCCTGATTCCGCCTGGCTCACCCCGTGAGGTTTTCCTGACCCCGGGGTCAGGAATTTTTTGATTTCTGGGTCAAAAATTTTGCCGTCCCAAATCGAGCTTGCAAAAGCACTCCTAGCCCTTACATTCCACCCCGAATCTCATGGCGGTGTTCATTTTTGCATTCGGCCTGATACCGCCTGGCTCACCCCGTGAGGTTTTCCTGACCCCGGGGTCAGGAATTTTTTGATTTCTGGGCCAAAAATTGTGCCGTCCCAAATCGAGCATGCAAAAGCACTCCTAACCCTTACATTCCACCCCGAATCTCATGGCGGCGTTCATTTTTGCATTCGGCCTGATACCGCCTGGCTCACCCCGTGAGGTTTTCCTGACCCCGGGGTCAGGAATTTTTTGATTTCTGGGCCAAAAATTGTGCCGTCCCAAATCGAGCATGCAAAAGCACTCCTAGCCCTTACATTCCACCCCGAATCTCATGGCGGTGTTCATTTTTGCATTTGGCCTGATTCCGCCTGGCTCACCCCGTGAGGTTTTCCTGACCCCGGGGTCAGGAATTTTTTGATTTTTGGGCCAAAAACTTTGCCGTCCCAAATCGAGCTTGCAAAAGCACTCCTAGCCCTTACATTCCACCCCGAATCTCATGGCGGTGTTCATTTTTGCATTCGGCCTGATACCGCCTGGCTCACCCCGTGAGGTTTTCCTGATCCCGGGGTCAGGAATTTTTTGATTTCTGGGCCAAATATTGTGCCGTCCCAAATCGAACATGCAAAAGCACTCCTAGCCCTTACATTCCACCCCGAATCTCATGGCGGTGTCCTTTTTTGCATTCGGCCTGATACCGCCTGGCTCACCCCGTGAGGTTTTCCTGACCCCGGGGTCAGGAATTTTTTGACTTCTGGGCCAAATATTGTGCCGTCCCAAATCGAACATGCAAAAGCACTCCTAGCCCTTACATTCCACCCCGAATCTCATGGCGGTGTTCATTTTTGCATTCGGCCTGATTCCGCCTGGCTCCCCCCGTGAGGTTTTCCTGACCCCGGGGTCAGGAAGATTTGATTTCTGGGACAAAAATTGTGCCGTCCCAATTCGAGCATGCAAAAGCACTCCTAACCCTTACATTCCATCCCGAATCTCATGGCGGTGTTCATTTTTGCATTCGGCCTGATTCCGCCTGGCTCACCCCGTGAGGTTTTCCTGACCCCGGGGTCAGGAATTTTTTGATTTCTGGGCCAAAAAATGTTCCGTCCCAAATCGAGCATGCAAAAGTACTCCTAGCCCTTACATTCCACCCCGAATCTCATGGCGGTGTTCATTTTTGCATTCGGCCTGATTCCGCCTGGCTCACCCCGTGAGGTTTTCCTGACCCCGGGGTCAGGAATTTTTTGATTTCTGGGCCAAAAATTGTTTCGTCACAAATCGAGCTTGCAAAAGCACTCCTAACCCTAACTTTCCACCCCGAATCTCATGGCGGTGTTCATTTTTGCATTCGGCCTGATTCCGCCTGGCTCACTCCGAGAGGTTTTCCTGACCCCGGGGTCAGGAATTTTTTCATTTCTGGGCCAAATATTGTGCCGTCCCAAATCGAACATGCAAAAGCACTCCTAGCCCTTACATTCCACCCCGAATCTCATGGCGGTGTTCATTTTTGCATTCGGCCTGATTCCACCTGGCTCACCCCGTGAGGTTTTCCTGACCCCGGGGTCAGGAAGATTTGATTTCTGGGACAAAAATTGTGCCGTCCCAATTCGAGCATGCAAAAGCACTCCTAACCCTTACATTCCATCCCGAATCTCATGGCGGTGTTCATTTTTGCATTCGGCCTGATTCCGCCTGGCTCACCCCGTGAGGTTTTCCTGACCCCGGGGTCAGGAATTTTTTGATTTCTGGGCCCAAAATTGTTCAGTCCCAAATCGAGCATGCAAAAGTACTCCTAGCCCTTACATTCCACCCCGAATCTCATGGCGGTGTTCATTTTTGCATTCGGCCTGATTCTGCCTGGCTCACCCCGTGAGGTTTTCCTGACCCCGGGGTCAGGAATTTTTTGATTTCTGGGCCAAAAATTGTGCCGTCCCAAATCGAGCATGAAAAAGCACTCCTAAACCTTACATTCCACCCCGAATATCATGGCGGTGTTCATTTTTGCATTCGGCCTGATACTGCCCGGCTCAACCCTTGAGGTTTTCCTGACCCCGGGGTCAGGAATTTTTTGAATTCTGGGCCAAAAATTGTGCCGTCCCAAATCGAGCATGCAAAAGCACTCCTAAACCTTACATTCCACCCCGAATATCATGGCGGTGTTCATTTTTGCATTCGGCCTGATACCGCCTGTCTCACCCCGTGAGGTTTTCCTGACCCCGGGGTCAGGAATTTTTTGATTTCTGGGCCAAATATTGTGCCGTCCCAAATCGAACATGCAAAAGCACTCCTAGCCCTTACATTCCACCCCGAATCTCATGGCGGTGTTCTTTTTTGCATTCGGCCTGATACCGCCTGGCTCACCCCGTGAGGTTTTCCTGACCCCGGGGTCAGGAATTTTTTGATTTCTGGGCCAAAAATTTTGCCGCCCCAAATCGAGCTTGCAAAAGCACTCCTAACCCTTACTTTCCACCCCGAATCTCATGGCGGTGTTCATTTTTGCATTCGGCCTGATTCCGCCTGGCTCACCCCGAGAGGTTTTCCTGACCCCGGGGTCAGGAATTTTTTGATTTCTGGGCCAAATATTGTGCCGTCCCAAATCGAACATGCAAAAGCACTCCTAGCCCTTACATTCCACCCCGAATCTCATGGCGGTGTTCTTTTTTGCATTCGGCCTGATACCGCCTGGCTCACCCCGTGAGGTTTTCCTGACCCCGGGGTCAGGAATTTTTTGATTTCTGGGCCAAAAATTTTGCCGCCCCAAATCGAGCTTGCAAAAGCACTCCTTGCCCTTATATTCCACCCCGAATCTCATGGCGGTGTTCATTCTTGCATTCGGCCTGATTCCGCCTGGCTCACCCCGTGAGGTTTTCCTGACCCCGGGGTCAGGAATTTTTTGATTTCTGGGCCAAAAATTGTGCCGTCCCAAATCGAGCATGCAAAAGCACTCCTAACCCTTACATTCCACCCCGAATCTCATGGCGGTGTTCATTTTTGCATTCGGCCTGATACCGCCTGGCTCACCCCGTGAGGCTTTCCTGACCCCGGGGTCAGGAATTTTTTGATTTCTGGGCCAAAAATTGTGCCGTCCCAAATCGAGCATGCAAAAGCACTCCTAGACCTTACATTCCACCCCGAATCTCATGGCGGTGTTCATTTTTGCATTTGGCCTGATTCCGCCTGGCTCACCCCGTGAGGTTTTCCTGACCCCGGGGTCAGGAATTTTTTGATTTTTGGGCCAAAAACTTTGCCGTCCCAAATCGAGCTTGCAAAAGCACTCCTAGCCCTTACATTCCTCCCCGAATCTCATGGCGGTGTTCATTTTTGCATTCGCTGACGCCTGGCTCACCCCGTGAGGTTTTCCTGACCCCGGGGTCAGGAATTTTTTGATTTCTGGGCCAAATATTGTGCCGTCCCAAATCGAACATGCAAAAGCACTCCTAGCCCTTACATTCCACCCCGAATCTCATGGCGGTGTCCTTTTTTGCATTCGGCCTGATACCGCCTGGCTCACCCCGTGAGGTTTTCCTGACCCCGGGGTCAGGAATTTTTTGATTTCTGGGCCAAATATTGTGCCGTCCCAAATCGAACATGCAAAAGCACTCCTAGCCCTTACATTCCACCCCGAATCTCATGGCGGTGTTCATTTTTGCATTCGACCTGATTCCGCCTGGCTCCCCCCGTGAGGTTTTCCTGACCCCGGGGTCAGGAAGATTTGATTTCTGGGACAAAAATTGTGCCGTCCCAATTCGAGCATGCAAAAGCACTCCTAACCCTTACATTCCATCCCGAATCTCATGGCGGTGTTCATTTTTGCATTCGGCCTGATTCCGCCTGGCTCACCCCGTGAGGTTTTCCTGACCCCGGGGTCAGGAATTTTTTGATTTCTGGGCCAAATATTGTGCCGTCCCAAATCGAACATGCAAAAGCACTCCTAGCCCTTACATTCCACCCCGAATCTCATGGCGGTGTTCTTTTTTGCATTCGGCCTGATACCGCCTGGCTCACCCCGTGACGTTTTCCTGACCCCGGGGTCAGGAATTTTTTGATTTCTGGGCCCAAAATTGTTCCGTCCCAAATCGAGCATGCAAAAGAACTCCTAGCCCTTACATTCCACCCCGAATCTCATGGCGGTGTTCATTTTTGCATTCGGCCTGATTCTGCCTGGCTCACCCCGTGAGGTTTTCCTGACCCCGGGGTCAGGAATTTTTTGATTTCTGGGCCAAAAATTGTGCCGTCCCAAATCGAGCATGAAAAAGCACTCCTAAACCTTACATTCCACCCTGAATATCATGGCGGTGTTCATTTTTGCATTCGGCCTGATACTGCCTGGCTCAACCCTTGAGGTTTTCCTGACCCCGGGGTCAGGAATTTTTTGATTTCTGGGCCAAAAATTGTGCCGTCCCAAATCGAGCATGCAAAAGCACTCCTAAACCTTACATTCCACCCCGAATATCATGGCGGTGTTCATTTTTGCATTCGGCCTGATACCGCCTGTCTCACCCCGTGAGGTTTTCCTGACCCCGGGGTCAGGAATTTTTTGATTTCTGGGCCAAAAATTGTTTCGTCACAAATCGAGCTTGCAAAAGCACTCCTAACCCTTACTTTCCACCCCGAATCTCATGGCGGTGTTCATTTTTGCCTTCGGCCTGATTCCGCCTGGCTCACCCCGAGAGGTTTTCCTGACCCCGGGGTCAGGAATTTTTTGATTTCTGGGTCAAATATTGTGCCGTCCCAAATCGAACATGCAAAAGCACTCCTAGCACTTACATTCCACCCCGAATCTCATGGCGGTGTTCTTTTTTGCATTCGGCCTGATACCGCCTGGCTCACCCCGTGAGGTTTTCCTGACCCCGGGGTCAGGAATTTTTTGATTTCTGGGCCAAATATTGTGCCGTCCCAAATCGAACATGCAAAAGCACTACTAGCCCTTACATTCCACCCCGAATCTCATGGCGGTGTCCTTTTTTGCATTCGGCCTGATACCGCCTGGCTCACCCCGTGAGGTTTTCCTGACCCCGGGGTCAGGAATTTTTTGATTTCTGGGCCAAATATTGTGCCGTCCCAAATCGAACATGCAAAAGCACTCCTAGCCCTTACATTCCACCCCGAATCTCATGGCGGTGTTCTTTTTTGCATTCGGCCTGATACCGCCTGGCTCACCCCGTGAGGTTTTCCTGACCCCGGGGTCAGGAATTTTTTGATGTCTGGGCCAAAAATTTTGCCGCCCCAAATCGAGCTTGCAAAAGCACTCCTAACCCTTACTTTCCACCCCGAATCTCATGGCGGTGTTCATTTTTGCATTCGGCCTGATTCCGCCTGGCTCACCCCGAGAGGTTTTCCTGACCCCGGGGTCAGGAATTTTTTGATTTCTGGGCCAAATATTGTGCCGTCCCAAATCGAACATGCTAAAGCACGCCTAGCCCTTACATTCCACCCGAATCTCATGGCGGTGTCCTTTTTTTGCATTCGGCCTGATACCGCCTGGCTCACCCCGTGAGGTTTTCCTGACCCCGGGGTCAGGAATTTTTTGATTTCTGGGCCAAATATTGTGCCGTCCCAAATCGAACATGCAAAAGCACTCCTAGCCCTTACATTCCACCCCGAATCTCATGGCGGTGTTCATTTTTGCATTCGGCCTGATTCCGCCTGGCTCCCCCCGTGAGGTTTTCCTGACCCCGGGGTCAGGAAGATTTGATTTCTGGGACAAAAATTGTGCCGTCCCAATTCGAGCATGCAAAAGCACTCCTAACCCTTACATTCCATCCCGAATCTCATGGCGGTGTTCATTTTTGCATTCGGCCTGATTCCGCCTGGCTCACCCCGTGAGGTTTTCCTGACCCCGGGGTCAGGAATTTTTTGATTTCTGGGCCCAAAATTGTTCCGTCCCAAATCGAGCATGCAAAAGTACTCCTAGCCCTTACATTCCACCCCGAATCTCATGGCGGTGTTCATTTTTGCATTCGGCCTGATTCCGCCTGGCTCACCCCGTGAGGTTTTCCTGACCCCGGGGTCAGGAATTTTTTGATTTCTGGGCCAAAAATTGTTTCGTCACAAATCGAGCTTGCAAAAGCACTCCTAACCCTAACTTTCCACCCCGAATCTCATGGCGGTGTTCATTTTTGCATTCGGCCTGATTCCGCCTGGCTCACTCCGAGAGGTTTTCCTGACCCCGGGGTCAGGAATTTTTTGATTTCTGGGCCAAATATTGTGCCGTCCCAAATCGAACATGCAAAAGCACTCCTAGCCCTTACATTCCACCCCGAATCTCATGGCGGTGTTCTTTTTTGCATTCGGCCTGATACCGCCTGGCTCACCCGTGACGTTTTCCTGACCCCGGGGTCAGGAATTTTTTGATTTCTGGGCCCAAAATTGTTCCGTCCCAAATCGAGCATGCAAAAGTACTCCTAGCCCTTACATTCCACCCCGAATCTCATGGCGGTGTTCATTTTTGCATTCGGCCTGATTCTGCCTGGCTCACCCCGTGAGGTTTTCCTGACCCCGGGGTCAGGAATTTTTTGATTTCTGGGCCAAAAATTGTGCCGTCCCAAATCGAGCATGAAAAAGCACTCCTAAACCTTACATTCCACCCCGAATATCATGGCGGTGTTCATTTTTGCATTCGGCCTGATACTGCCTGGCTCAACCCTTGAGGTTTTCCTGACCCCGGGGTCAGGAATTTTTTGATTTCTGGGCCAAAAATTGTGCCGTCCCAAATCGAGCATGCAAAAGCACTCCTAAACCTTACATTCCACCCCGAATATCATGGCGGTGTTCATTTTTGCATTCGGCCTGATTCCGCCTGGCTCACCCCGAGAGGTTTTCCTGACCCCGGGGTCAGGAATTTTTTGATTTCTGGGCCAAATATTGTGCCGTCCCAAATCGAACATGCAAAAGCACTCCTAGCACTTACATTCCACCCCGAATCTCATGGCGGTGTTCTTTTTTGCATTCGGCCTGATACCGCCTGGCTCACCCCGTGAGGTTTTCCTGACCCCGGGGTCAGGAATTTTTTGATTTCTGGGCCAAATATTGTGCCGTCCCAAATCGAACATGCAAAAGCACTCCTAGCCCTTACATTCCACCCCGAATCTCATGGCGGTGTTCATTTTTGCATTCGGCCTGATTCTGCCTGGCTCACCCCGTGAGGTTTTCCTGACCCCGGGGTCAGGAATTTTTTGATTTCTGGGCCAAAAATTGTGCCGTCCCAAATCGAGCATGCAAAAGCACTCCTAAACCTTACATTCCACCCCGAATATCATGGCGGTGTTCATTTTTGCATTCGGCCTGATACTGCCTGGCTCAACCCTTGAGGTTTTCCTGACCCCGGGGTCAGGAATTTTTTGATTTCTGGGCCAAAAATTGTGCCGTCCGAAATCGAGCATGCAAAAGCACACCTAAACCTTACATTCCACCCCGAATATCATGGCGGTGTTCATTTTTGCATTCGGCCTGATACCGCCTGTCTCACCCCGTGAGGTTTTCCTGACCCCGGGGTCAGGAATTTTTTGATTTCTGGGCCAAAAATTGTTTCGTCACAAATCGAGCTTGCAAAAGCACTCCTAACCCTTACTTTCCACCCCGAATCTCATGGCGGTGTTCATTTTTGCATTCGGCCTGATTCCGCCTGGCTCACCCCGAGAGGTTTTCCTGACCCCGGGGTCAGGAATTTTTTGATTTCTGGGCCAAATATTGTGCCGTCCCAAATCGAACATGCAAAAGCACTCCTAGTCCTTACATTCCACCCCGAATCTCATGGCGGTGTTCTTTTTTGCATTCGGCCTGATACCGCCTGGCTCACCCTGTGAGGTTTTCCTGACCCCGGGGTCAGGAATTTTTTGATTTCTGGGCCAAAAATTTTGCCGTCCCAAATCGAGCTTGCAAAAGCAATCCTAGCCCTTACATTCCACCCCGAATCTCATGGCGGTGTTCATTTTTGCATTCGGCCTGATACCGCCTGGCTCACCCCGTGAGGTTTTCCTGACCCCGGGGTCAGGAATTTTTTGATTTCTGGGCCCAAAATTGTTCCGTCCCAAATCGAGCATGCAAAAGGACTCCTAGCCCTTACATTCCACCCCGAATCTCATGGCGGTGTTCATTTTTGCATTCGGCCTGATTCCGCCTGGCTCACCCCGTGAGGTTTTCCTGACCCCGGGGTCAGGAATTTTTTGATTTCTGGGCCAAAAATTTTGCCGTCCCAAATCGAGCTTGCAAAAGCACTCCTAACCCTTACTTTCCACCCCGAACCTCATGGCGGTGTTCATTTTTGCATTCGGCCTGATTCCGCCTGGCTCACCCCGAGAGGTTTTCCTGACCCCGGGGTCAGGAATTTTTTGATTTCTGGGCCAAATATTGTGCCGTCCCAAATCGAACATGCAAAAGCACTCCTATCCCTTACATTCCACCCCGAATCTCATGGCGGTGTTCATTTTTGCATTCGGCCTGATACCGCCTGGCTCACCCCGTGAGGTTTTCCTGACCCCGGGGTCAGGAATTTTTTGATTTCTGGGCCAAAAATTTTGCCGCCCCAAATCGATCTTGCAAAAGCACTCCTAGCCCTTACATTCCACGCCGAATCTCATGGCGGTGTTCATTTTTGCAATCGGCCTGATTCCGCCTGGCTCACCCCGAGAGGTTTTCCTGACCCCGGGGTCAGGAATTTTTTGATTTCTGGGCCAAAAATTTTGCCGTCCGAAATCGAGCTTGCAAAAGCACTCCTAGCCCTTACATTCCACCCCGAATATCATGGCGGTGTTCATTTTTGCATTCGGCCTGATACCGCCTGTCTCACCCCGTGCGGTTTTCCTGACCCGGGGTCAGGAATTTTTTGATTTCTGGGCCAAAAATTGTTTCGTCACAAATCGAGCTTGCAAAAGCACTCCTAACCCTTACTTTCCACCCCGAATCTCATGGCGGTGTTCATTTTTGCATTCGGCCTGATACCGCCTGGCTCACCCCGTGAGGTTTTCCTGACCCCGGGGTCAGGAATTTTTTGATTTCTGGGCCCAAAATTGTTCCGTCCCAAATCGAGCATGCAAAAGGACTCCTAGCCCTTACATTCCACCCCGAATCTCATGGCGGTGTTCATTTTTGCATTCGGCCTGATTCCGCCTGGCTCACCCCGTGAGGTTTTCCTGACCCCGGGGTCAGGAATTTTTTGATTTCTGGGCCAAATATTGTTTCGTCACAAATCGATCTTGCAAAAGCACTCCTAACCCTTACTTTCCACCCCGAACCTCATGGCGGTGTTCATTTTTGCATTCGGCCTGATTCCGCCTGGCTCACCCCGAGAGGTTTTCCTGACCCCGGGGTCAGGAATTTTTTGATTTCTGGGCCAAATATTGTGCCGTCCCAAATCGAACATGCAAAAGCACTCCTATCCCTTACATTCCACCCCGAATCTCATGGCGGTGTTCATTTTTGCATTCGGCCTGATACCGCCTGGCTCACCCCGTGAGGTTTTCCTGACCCCGGGGTCAGGAATTTTTTTGATTTCTGGGCCAAAAATTTTGCCGCCCCAAATCGATCTTGCAAAAGCACTCCTAGCCCTTACATTCCACGCCGAATCTCATGGCGGTGTTCATTTTTGCAATCGGCCTGATTCCGCCTGGCTCACCCCGAGAGGTTTTCCTGACCCCGGGGTCAGGAATTTTTTGATTTCTGGGCCAAAAATTTTGCCGTCCCAAATCGAGCTTGCAAAAGCACTCCTAGCCCTTACATTCCACCCCGAATCTCATGGCGGTGTTCATTTTTGCATTCGGCCTGATACTGCCTGGCTCAACCCTTGAGGTTTTCCTGACCCCGGGGTCAGGAATTTTTTGATTTCTGGGCCAAAAATTGTGCCATCCCAAATCGAGCATGCAAAAGCACTCCTAAACCTTACATTCCACCCCGAATATCATGGCGGTGTACATTTTTGCATTCGGCCTGATACCGCCTGTCTCACCCCGTGAGGTTTTCCTGACCCCGGGGTCAGGAATTTTTTGATTTCTGGGCCAAAAATTGTTTCGTCACAAATCGAGCTTGCAAAAGCACTCCTAACCCTTACTTTCCACCCCGAATCTCATGGCGGTGTTCATTTTTGCATTCGGCCTGATTCCGCCTGGCTCACTCCGACAGGTTTTCCTGACCCCGGGGTCAGGAATTTTTTGATTTCTGGGCCAAATATTGTGCCGTCCCAAATCGAACATGCAAAAGCACTCCTAGCCCTTACATTCCACCCCGAATCTCATGGCGGTGTTCTTTTTCGCATTCGGCCTGATACCGCCTGGCTCACCCCGTGAGGTTTTCCTGACCCCGGGGTCAGGAATTTTTTGATTTCTGGGCCAAAAATTTTGCCGCCCCAAATCGAGCTTGCAAAAGCACTCCTAGCCCTTACATTCCACGCCGAATCTCATGGCGGTGTTCATTTTTGCATTCGGCCTGATTCTGCCTGGCTCACCCCGTGAGGTTTTCCTGACCCCGGGGTCAGGAATTTTTTGATTTCTGGGCCCAAAATTGTTCCGTCCCAAATCGAGCATGCAAAAATACTCCTAGCCCTTACATTCCACCCCGAATCTCATGGCGGTGTTCATTTTTGCATTCGGCCTGATTCCGCCTGGCTCACTCCGACAGGTTTTCCTGACCCCGGGGTCAGGAATTTTTTGATTTCTGGGCCAAATATTGTGCCGTCCCAAATCGAACATGCAAAAGCACTCCTAGCCCTTACATTCCACCCCGAATCTCATGGCGGTGTTCTTTTTCGCATTCGGCCTGATTCTGCCTGGCTCACCCCGTGAGGTTTTCCTGACCCCGGGGTCAGGAATTTTTTGATTTCTGGGCCCAAAATTGTTCCGTCCCAAATCGAGCATGCAAAAGTACTCCTAGCCCTTACATTCCACCCCGAATCTCATGGCGGTGTTCATTTTTGCATTCGGCCTGATACCGCCTGGCTCACCCTGTGAGGTTTTCCTGACCCCGGGGTCAGGAATTTTTTGATTTCTGGGCCAAAAATTTTGCCGTCCCAAATCGAGCTTGCAAAAGCAATCCTAGCCCTTACATTCCACCCCGAATCTCATGGCGGTGTTCATTTTTGCATTCGGCCTGATACCGCCTGGCTCACCCCGTGAGGTTTTCCTGACCCCGGGGTTAGGAATTTTTTGATTTCTGGGCCAAAAATTGTGCCGTCCCAAATCGAGCATGCAAAAGCACTCCTAACCCTTACATTCCACCCCGAATCTCATGGCGGTGTTCATTTTTGCATTCGGCCTGATTCCGCCTGGCTCACCCCGTGAGGTTTTCCTGACCCCGGGGTCAGGAATTTTTTGATTTCTGGGCCAAAAATTTTGCCGTCCCAAATCGAGCTTGCAAAAGCACTCCTAGCCCTTACATTCCACCCCGAATATCATGGCGGTGTTCATTTTTGCATTCGGCCTGATACCGCCTGTCTCACCCCGTGAGGTTTTCCTGACCCCGGGGTCAGGAATTTTTTGATTTCTGGGCCCAAAATTGTTCCGTCCCAAATCGAGCATGCAAAAGGACTCCTAGCCCTTACATTCCACCCCGAATCTCATGGCGGTGTTCATTTTTGCATTCGGCCTGATTCCGCCTGGCTCACCCCGTGAGGTTTTCCTGACCCCGGGGTCAGGAATTTTTTGATTTCTGGGCCAAATATTGTTTCGTCACAAATCGAGCTTGCAAAAGCACTCCTAACCCTTACTTTCCACCCCGAATCTCATGGCGGTGTTCATTTTTGCATTCGGCCTGATTCCGCCTGGCTCACCCCGAGAGGTTTTCCTGACCCCGGGGTCAGGAATTTTTTGATTTCTGGGCCAAAAATTTTGCCGCCCCAAATCGATCTTGCAAAAGCACTCCTAGCCCTTACATTCCACGCCGAATCTCATGGCGGTGTTCATTTTTGCAATCGGCCTGATTCCGCCTGGCTCACCCCGAGAGGTTTTCCTGACCCCGGGGTCAGGAATTTTTTGATTTCTGGGCCAAAAATTTTGCCGTCCCAAATCGAGCTTGCAAAAGCACTCCTAACCCTTACTTTCCACCCCGAACCTCATGGCGGTGTTCATTTTTGCATTCGGCCTGATTCCGCCTGGCTCACTCCGACAGGTTTTCCTGACCCCGGGGTCAGGAATTTTTTGATTTCTGGGCCAAATATTGTGCCGTCCCAAATCGAACATGCAAAAGCACTCCTAGCCCTTACATTCCACCCCGAATCTCATGGCGGTGTTCTTTTTCGCATTCGGCCTGATACCGCCTGGCTCACCCCGTGAGGTTTTCCTGACCCCGGGGTCAGGAATTTTTTGATTTCTGGGCCAAAAATTTTGCCGCCCCAAATCGAGCTTGCAAAAGCACTCCTAGCCCTTACATTCCACGCCGAATCTCATGGCGGTGTTCATTTTTGCATTCGGCCTGATTCTGCCTGGCTCACCCCGTGAGGTTTTCCTGACCCCGGGGTCAGGAATTTTTTGATTTCTGGGCCCAAAATTGTTCCGTCCCAAATCGAGCATGCAAAAATACTCCTAGCCCTTACATTCCACGCCGAATCTCATGGCGGTGTTCATTTTTGCAATCGGCCTGATTCCGCCTGGCTCACCCCGAGAGGTTTTCCTGACCCCGGGGTCAGGAATTTTTTGATTTCTGGGCCAAAAATTTTGCCGTCCCAAATCGAGCTTGCAAAAGCACTCCTAGCCCTTACATTCCACCCCGAATCTCATGGCGGTGTTCATTTTTGCATTCGGCCTGATACTGCCTGGCTCAACCCTTGAGGTTTTCCTGACCCCGGGGTCAGGAATTTTTTGATTTCTGGGCCAAAAATTGTGCCATCCCAAATCGAGCATGCAAAAGCACTCCTAAACCTTACATTCCACCCCGAATATCATGGCGGTGTACATTTTTGCATTCGGCCTGATACCGCCTGTCTCACCCCGTGAGGTTTTCCTGACCCCGGGGTCAGGAATTTTTTGATTTCTGGGCCAAAAATTGTTTCGTCACAAATCGAGCTTGCAAAAGCACTCCTAACCCTTACTTTCCACCCCGAATCTCATGGCGGTGTTCATTTTTGCATTCGGCCTGATTCCGCCTGGCTCACTCCGACAGGTTTTCCTGACCCCGGGGTCAGGAATTTTTTGATTTCTGGGCCAAATATTGTGCCGTCCCAAATCGAACATGCAAAAGCACTCCTAGCCCTTACATTCCACCCCGAATCTCATGGCGGTGTTCTTTTTCGCATTCGGCCTGATACCGCCTGGCTCACCCCGTGAGGTTTTCCTGACCCCGGGGTCAGGAATTTTTTGATTTCTGGGCCAAAAATTTTGCCGCCCCAAATCGAGCTTGCAAAAGCACTCCTAGCCCTTACATTCCACGCCGAATCTCATGGCGGTGTTCATTTTTGCATTCGGCCTGATTCTGCCTGGCTCACCCCGTGAGGTTTTCCTGACCCCGGGGTCAGGAATTTTTTGATTTCTGGGCCCAAAATTGTTCCGTCCCAAATCGAGCATGCAAAAATACTCCTAGCCCTTACATTCCACCCCGAATCTCATGGCGGTGTTCATTTTTGCATTCGGCCTGATTCCGCCTGGCTCACTCCGACAGGTTTTCCTGACCCCGGGGTCAGGAATTTTTTGATTTCTGGGCCAAATATTGTGCCGTCCCAAATCGAACATGCAAAAGCACTCCTAGCCCTTACATTCCACCCCGAATCTCATGGCGGTGTTCATTTTTGCATTCGGCCTGATTCCGCCTGGCTCACTCCGACAGGTTTTCCTGACCCCGGGGTCAGGAATTTTTTGATTTCTGGGCCAAATATTGTGCCGTCCCAAATCGAACATGCAAAAGCACTCCTAGCCCTTACATTCGACCCCGAATCTCATGGCGGTGTTCTTTTTCGCATTCGGCCTGATACCGCCTGGCTCACCCCGTGAGGTTTTCCTGACCCCGGGGTCAGGAATTTTTTGATTTCTGGGCCAAAAATTTTGCCGCCCCAAATCGAGCTTGCAAAAGCACTCCTAGCCCTTACATTCCACGCCGAATCTCATGGCGGTGTTCATTTTTGCATTCGGCCTGATTCTGCCTGGCTCACCCCGTGAGGTTTTCCTGACCCCGGGGTCAGGAATTTTTTGATTTCTGGGCCCAAAATTGTTCCGTCCCAAATCGAGCATGCAAAAATACTCCTAGCCCTTACATTCCACCCCGAATCTCATGGCGGTGTTCATTTTTGCATTCGGCCTGATTCCGCCTGGCTCACTCCGACAGGTTTTCCTGACCCCGGGGTCAGGAATTTTTTGATTTCTGGGCCAAATATTGTGCCGTCCCAAATCGAACATGCAAAAGCACTCCTAGCCCTTACATTCCACCCCGAATCTCATGGCGGTGTTCTTTTTCGCATTCGGCCTGATTCTGCCTGGCTCACCCCGTGAGGTTTTCCTGACCCCGGGGTCAGGAATTTTTTGATTTCTGGGCCCAAAATTGTTCCGTCCCAAATCGAGCATGCAAAAGTACTCCTAGCCCTTACATTCCACCCCGAATCTCATGGCGGTGTTCATTTTTGCATTCGGCCTGATACCGCCTGGCTCACCCTGTGAGGTTTTCCTGACCCCGGGGTCAGGAATTTTTTGATTTCTGGGCCAAAAATTTTGCCGTCCCAAATCGAGCTTGCAAAAGCAATCCTAGCCCTTACATTCCACCCCGAATCTCATGGCGGTGTTCATTTTTGCATTCGGCCTGATACCGCCTGGCTCACCCCATGAGGTTTTCCTGACCCCGGGGTTAGGAATTTTTTGATTTCTGGGCCAAAAATTGTGCCGTCCCAAATCGAGCATGCAAAAGCACTCCTAACCCTTACATTCCACCCCGAATCTCATGGCGGTGTTCATTTTTGCATTCGGCCTGATTCCGCCTGGCTCACCCCGTGAGGTTTTCCTGACCCCGGGGTCAGGAATTTTTTGATTTCTGGGCCAAAAATTTTGCCGTCCCAAATCGAGCTTGCAAAAGCACTCCTAGCCCTTACATTCCACCCCGAATATCATGGCGGTGTTCATTTTTGCATTCGGCCTGATACCGCCTGTCTCACCCCGTGAGGTTTTCCTGACCCCGGGGTCAGGAATTTTTTGATTTCTGGGCCCAAAATTGTTCCGTCCCAAATCGAGCATGCAAAAGGACTCCTAGCCCTTACATTCCACCCCGAATCTCATGGCGGTGTTCATTTTTGCATTCGGCCTGATTCCGCCTGGCTCACCCCGTGAGGTTTTCCTGACCCCGGGGTCAGGAATTTTTTGATTTCTGGGCCAAATATTGTTTCGTCACAAATCGAGCTTGCAAAAGCACTCCTAACCCTTACTTTCCACCCCGAATCTCATGGCGGTGTTCATTTTTGCATTCGGCCTGATTCCGCCTGGCTCACCCCGAGAGGTTTTCCTGACCCCGGGGTCAGGAATTTTTTGATTTCTGGGCCAAAAATTTTGCCGCCCCAAATCGATCTTGCAAAAGCACTCCTAGCCCTTACATTCCACGCCGAATCTCATGGCGGTGTTCATTTTTGCAATCGGCCTGATTCCGCCTGGCTCACCCCGAGAGGTTTTCCTGACCCCGGGGTCAGGAATTTTTTGATTTCTGGGCCAAAAATTTTGCCGTCCCAAATCGAGCTTGCAAAAGCACTCCTAACCCTTACTTTCCACCCCGAACCTCATGGCGGTGTTCATTTTTGCATTCGGCCTGATTCCGCCTGGCTCACTCCGACAGGTTTTCCTGACCCCGGGGTCAGGAATTTTTTGATTTCTGGGCCAAATATTGTGCCGTCCCAAATCGAACATGCAAAAGCACTCCTAGCCCTTACATTCCACCCCGAATCTCATGGCGGTGTTCTTTTTCGCATTCGGCCTGATACCGCCTGGCTCACCCCGTGAGGTTTTCCTGACCCCGGGGTCAGGAATTTTTTGATTTCTGGGCCAAAAATTTTGCCGCCCCAAATCGAGCTTGCAAAAGCACTCCTAGCCCTTACATTCCACGCCGAATCTCATGGCGGTGTTCATTTTTGCATTCGGCCTGATTCTGCCTGGCTCACCCCGTGAGGTTTTCCTGACCCCGGGGTCAGGAATTATTTGATTTCTGGGCCCAAAATTGTTCCGTCCCAAATCGAGCATGCAAAAATACTCCTAGCCCTTACATTCCACCCCGAATCTCATGGCGGTGTTCATTTTTGCATTCGGCCTGATTCCGCCTGGCTCACTCCGACAGGTTTTCCTGACCCCGGGGTCAGGAATTTTTTGATTTCTGGGCCAAATATTGTGCCGTCCCAAATCGAACATGCAAAAGCACTCCTAGCCCTTACATTCCACCCCGAATCTCATGGCGGTGTTCTTTTTCGCATTCGGCCTGATACCGCCTGGCTCACCCCGTGAGGTTTTCCTGACCCCGGGGTCAGGAATTTTTTGATTTCTGGGCCAAAAATTTTGCCGCCCCAAATCGAGCTTGCAAAAGCACTCCTAGCCCTTACATTCCACGCCGAATCTCATGGCGGTGTTCATTTTTGCATTCGGCCTGATTCTGCCTGGCTCACCCCGTGAGGTTTTCCTGACCCCGGGGTCAGGAATTTTTTGATTTCTGGGCCCAAAATTGTTCCGTCCCAAATCGAGCATGCAAAAGCACTCCTAGCCCTTACATTCCACCCCGAATCTCATGGCGGTGTTCATTTTTGCATTCGGCCTGATACCGCCTGGCTCACCCTGTGAGGTTTTCCTGACCCCGGGGTCAGGAATTTTTTGATTTCTGGGCCAAAAATTTTGCCGTCCCAAATCGAGCTTGCAAAAGCAATCCTAGCCCTTACATTCCACCCCGAATCTCATGGCGGTGTTCATTTTTGCATTCGGCCTGATACCGCCTGGCTCACCCCGTGAGGTTTTCCTGACCCCGGGGTTAGGAATTTTTTGATTTCTGGGCCAAAAATTGTGCCGTCCCAAATCGAGCATGCAAAAGCACTCCTAACCCTTACATTCCACCCCGAATCTCATGGCGGTGTTCATTTTTGCATTCGGCCTGATTCCGCCTGGCTCACCCCGTGAGGTTTTCCTGACCCCGGGGTCAGGAATTTTTTGATTTCTGGGCCAAAAATTTTGCCGTCCCAAATCGAGCTTGCAAAAGCACTCCTAGCCCTTACATTCCACCCCGAATATCATGGCGGTGTTCATTTTTGCATTCGGCCTGATACCGCCTGTCTCACCCCGTGAGGTTTTCCTGACCCCGGGGTCAGGAATTTTTTGATTTCTGGGCCAAAAATTGTTTCGTCACAAATCGAGCTTGCAAAAGCACTCCTAACCCTTACTTTCCACCCCGAATCTCATGGCGGTGTTCATTTTTGCATTCGGCCTGATTCCGCCTGGCTCACCCCGAGAGGTTTTCCTGACCCCGGGGTCAGGAATTTTTTGATTTCTGGGCCAAATATTGTGCCGTCCCAAATCGAGCATGCAAAAGCACTCCTAGCCCTTACATTCCACCCCGAATCTCATGGCGGTGTTCATTTTTGCATTCGGCCTGATACCGCCTGGCTCACCCCGTGAGGTTTTCCTGACCCCGGGGTCAGGAATTTTTTGATTTCTGGGCCCAAAATTGTTCCGTCCCAAATCGAGCATGCAAAAGGACTCCTAGCCCTTACATTCCACCCCGAATCTCATGGCGGTGTTCATTTTTGCATTCGGCCTGATTCCGCCTGGCTCACCCCGTGAGGTTTTCCTGACCCCGGGGTCAGGAATTTTTTGATTTCTGGGCCAAATATTGTTTCGTCACAAATCGAGCTTGCAAAAGCACTCCTAACCCTTACTTTCCACCCCGAATCTCATGGCGGTGTTCATTTTTGCATTCGGCCTGATTCCGCCTGGCTCACCCCGAGAGGTTTTCCTGACCCCGGGGTCAGGAATTTTTTGATTTCTGGGCCAAAAATTTTGCCGCCCCAAATCGATCTTGCAAAAGCACTCCTAGCCCTTACATTCCACGCCGAATCTCATGGCGGTGTTCATTTTTGCAATCGGCCTGATTCCGCCTGGCTCACCCCGAGAGGTTTTCCTGACCCCGGGGTCAGGAATTTTTTCATTTCTGGGCCAAAAATTTTGCCGTCCCAAATCGAGCTTGCAAAAGCACTCCTAACCCTTACTTTCCACCCCGAATCTCATGGCGGTGTTCATTTTTGCATTCGGCCTGATTCCGCCTGGCTCACCCCGAGAGGTTTTCCTGACCCCGGGGTCAGGAATTTTTTGATTTCTGGGCCAAATATTGTGCCGTCCCAAATCGAACATGCAAAAGCACTCCTAGCCCTTACATTCCACCCCGAATCTCATGGCGGTGTTCATTTTTGCATTCGGCCTGATACCGCCTGGCTCACCCCGTGAGGTTTTCCTGACCCCGGGGTCAGGAATTTTTTGATTTCTGGGCCAAAAATTTTGCCGCCCCAAATCGATCTTGCAAAAGCACTCCTAGCCCTTACATTCCACGCCGAATCTCATGGCGGTGTTCATTTTTGCAATCGGCCTGATTCCGCCTGGCTCACCCCGAGAGGTTTTCCTGACCCCGGGGTCAGGAATTTTTTGATTTCTGGGCCAAAAATTTTGCCGTCCCAAATCGAGCTTGCAAAAGCACTCCTAGCCCTTACATTCCACCCCGAATCTCATGGCGGTGTTCATTTTTGCATTCGGCCTGATTCCGCCTGGCTCACTCCGACAGGTTTTCCTGACCCCGGGGTCAGGAATTTTTTGATTTCTGGGCCAAATATTGTGCCGTCCCAAATCGAACATGCAAAAGCACTCCTGGCCCTTACATTCCACCCCGAATCTCATGGCGGTGTTCTTTTTCGCATTCGGCCTGATACCGCCTGGCTCACCCCGTGAGGTTTTCCTGACCCCGGGGTCAGGAATTTTTTGATTTCTGGGCCAAAAATTTTGCCGCCCCAAATCGAGCTTGCAAAAGCACTCCTAGCCCTTACATTCCACGCCGAATCTCATGGCGGTGTTCATTTTTGCATTCGGCCTGATTCCGCCTGGCTCACCCCGAGAGGTTTTCCTGACCCCGGGGTCAGGAATTTTTTGATTTCTGGGCCAAATATTGTTTCGTCACAAATCGAGCTTGCAAAAGCACTCCTAACCCTTACTTTCCACCCCGAATCTCATGGCGGTGTTCATTTTTGCATTCGGCCTGATTCCGCCTGGCTCACCCCGAGAGGTTTTCCTGACCCCGGGGTCAGGAATTTTTTGATTTCTGGGCCAAAAATTTTGCCGCCCCAAATCGATCTTGCAAAAGCACTCCTAGCCCTTACATTCCACGCCGAATCTCATGGCGGTGTTCATTTTTGCAATCGGCCTGATTCCGCCTGGCTCACCCCGAGAGGTTTTCCTGACCCCGGGGTCAGGAATTTTTTGATTTCTGGGCCAAAAATTTTGTCGTCCCAAATCGAGCTTGCAAAAGCACTCCTAACCCTTACTTTCCACCCCGAATCTCATGGCGGTGTTCATTTTTGCATTCGGCCTGATTCCGCCTGGCTCACCCCGAGAGGTTTTCCTGACCCCGGGGTCAGGAATTTTTTGATTTCTGGGCCAAATATTGTGCCGTCCCAAATCGAACATGCAAAAGCACTCCTAGCCCTTACATTCCACCCCGAATCTCATGGCGGTGTTCATTTTTGCATTCGGCCTGATACCGCCTGGCTCACCCCGTGAGGTTTTCCTGACCCCGGGGTCAGGAATTTTTTGATTTCTGGGCCAAAAATTTTGCCGCCCCAAATCGATCTTGCAAAAGCACTCCTAGCCCTTACATTCCACGCCGAATCTCATGGCGGTGTTCATTTTTGCAATCGGCCTGATTCCGCCTGGCTCACCCCGAGAGGTTTTCCTGACCCCGGGGTCAGGAATTTTTTGATTTCTGGGCCAAAAATTTTGCCGTCCCAAATCGAGCTTGCAAAAGCACTCCTAGCCCTTACATTCCACCCCGAATCTCATGGCGGTGTTCATTTTTGCATTCGGCCTGATACTGCCTGGCTCAACCCTTGAGGTTTTCCTGACCCCGGGGTCAGGAATTTTTTGATTTCTGGGCCAAAAATTGTGCCATCCCAAATCGAGCATGCAAAAGCACTCCTAAACCTTACATTCCACCCCGAATATCATGGCGGTGTACATTTTTGCATTCGGCCTGATACCGCCTGTCTCACCCCGTGAGGTTTTCCTGACCCCGGGGTCAGGAATTTTTTGATTTCTTGGCCAAAAATTGTTTCGTCACAAATCGAGCTTGCAAAAGCACTCCTAACCCTTACTTTCCACCCCGAATCTCATGGCGGTGTTCATTTTTGCATTCGGCCTGATTCCGCCTGGCTCACTCCGACAGGTTTTCCTGACCCCGGGGTCAGGAATTTTTTGATTTCTGGGCCAAATATTGTGCCGTCCCAAATCGAACATGCAAAAGTACTCCTAGCCCTTACATTCCACCCCGAATCTCATGGCGGTGTTCATTTTTGCATTCGGCCTGATTCCGCATGGCTCACCCCGTGAGGTTTTCCTGACCCCGGGGTCAGGAATTTTTTGATTTCTGGGCCAAAAATTTTGCCGCCCCAAATCGAGCTTGCAATAGCACTCCTAGCCCTTACATTCCACGCCGAATCTCATGGCTGTGTTCATTTTTGCATTCGGCCTGATTCTGCCTGGCTCACCCCGTGAGGTTTTCCTGACCCCGGGGTCAGGAATTTTTTGATTTCTGGGCCCAAAATTGTTCCGTCCCAAATCGAGCATGCAAAAGTACTCCTAGCCCTTACATTCCACCCCGAATCTCATGGCGGTGTTCATTTTTGCATTCGGCCTGATTCCGCCTGGCTCACTCCGACAGGTTTTCCTGACCCCGGGGTCAGGAATTTTTTGATTTCTGGGCCAAATATTGTGCCGTCCCAAATCGAACATGCAAAAGCACTCCTAGCCCTTACATTCCACCCCGAATCTCATGGCGGTGTTCTTTTTCGCATTCGGCCTGATACCGCCTGGCTCACCCCGTGAGGTTTTCCTGACCCCGGGGTCAGGAATTTTTTGATTTCTGGGCCAAAAATTTTGCCGCCCCAAATCGAGCTTGCAAAAGCACTCCTAGCCCTTACATTCCACGCCGAATCTCATGGCGGTGTTCATTTTTGCATTCGGCCTGATTCTGCCTGGCTCACCCCGTGAGGTTTTCCTGACCCCGGGGTCAGGAATTTTTTGATTTCTGGGCCCAAAATTGTTCCGTCCCAAATCGAGCATGCAAAAGTACTCCTAGCCCTTACATTCCACCCCGAATCTCATGGCGGTGTTCATTTTTGCATTCGGCCTGATTCCGCATGGCTCACCCCGAGAGGTTTTCCTGACCCCGGGGTCAGGAATTTTTTGATTTCTGGGCCAAAAATTTTGCCGCCCCAAATCGAGCTTGCAAAAGCACTCCTAGCCCTTACATTCCACCCCGAATCTCATGGCGGTGTTCATTTTTGCATTCGGCCTGATACTGCCTGGCTCAACCCTTGAGGTTTTCCTGACCCCGGGGTCAGGAATTTTTTGATTTCTGGGCCAAAAATTGTGCCATCCCAAATCGAGCATGCAAAAGCACTCCTAAACCTTACATTCCACCCCGAATATCATGGCGGTGTACATTTTTGCATTCGGCCTGATACCGCCTGTCTCACCCCGTGAGGTTTTCCTGACCCTGGGGTCAGGAATTTTTTGATTTCTGGGCCAAAAATTGTTTCGTCACAAATCGAGCTTGCAAAAGCACTCCTAACCCTTACTTTCCACCCCGAATCTCATGGCGGTGTTCATTTTTGCATTCGGCCTGATTCCGCCTGGCTCACTCCGACAGGTTTTCCTGACCCCGGGGTCAGGAATTTTTTGATTTCTGGGCCAAATATTGTGCCGTCCCAAATCGAACATGCAAAAGCACTCCTAGCCCTTACATTCCACCCGAATCTCATGGCGGTGTTCTTTTTCGCATTCGGCCTGATACCGCCTGGCTCACCCCGTGAGGTTTTCCTGACCCCGGGGTCAGGAATTTTTTGATTTCTGGGCCAAAAATTTTGCCGCCCCAAATCGAGCTTGCAAAAGCACTCCTAGCCCTTACATTCCACGCCGAATCTCATGGCGGTGTTCATTTTTGCATTCGGCCTGATTCTGCCTGGCTCACCCCGTGAGGTTTTCCTGACCCCGGGGTCAGGAATTTTTTGATTTCTGGGCCAAAAATTGTTCCGTCCCAAATCGAGCATGCAAAAGTACTCCTAGCCCTTACATTCCACCCCGAATCTCATGGCGGTGTTCATTTTTGCATTCGGCCTGATTCCGCATGGCTCACCCCGAGAGGTTTTCCTGACCCCGGGGTCAGGAATTTTTTGATTTCTGGGCCAAATATTGTGCCGTCCCAAATCGAACATGCAAAAGCACTCCTAGCCCTTACATTCCACGCCGAATCTCATGGCGGTGTTCATTTTTGCATTCGGCCTGATACCGCCTGGCTCACCCCGTGAGGTTTTCCTGACCCCGGGGTCAGGAATTTTTTGATTTCTGGGCCAAAAATTTTGCCGCCCCAAATCGAGCTTGCAAAAGCACTCCTAGCCCTTACATTCCACGCCGAATCTCATGGCTGTGTTCATTTTTGCATTCGGCCTGATTCTGCCTGGCTCACCCCGTGAGGTTTTCCTGACCCTGGGGTCAGGAATTTTTTGATTTCTGGGCCCAAAATTGTTCCGTCCCAAATCGAGCATGCAAAAGTACTCCTAGCCCTTACATTCCACCCCGAATCTCATGGCGGTGTTCATTTTTGCATTCGGCCTGATTCCGCCTGGCTCACTCCGACAGGTTTTCCTGACCCCGGGGTCAGGAATTTTTTGATTTCTGGGCCAAATATTGTGCCGTCCCAAATCGAACATGCCAAAGCACTCCTAGCCCTTACATTCCACCCCGAATCTCATGGCGGTGTTCTTTTTCGCATTCGGCCTGATACCGCCTGGCTCACCCCGTGAGGTTTTCCTGACCCCGGGGTCAGGAATTTTTTGATTTCTGGGCCAAAAATTTGCCGCCCCAAATCGAGCTTGCAAAAGCACTCCTAGCCCTTACATTCCACGCCGAATCTCATGGCGGTGTTCATTTTTGCATTCGGCCTGATTCTGCCTGGCTCACCCCGTGAGGTTTTCCTGACCCCGGGGTCAGGAATTTTTTGATTTCTGGGCCCAAAATTGTTCCGTCCCAAATCGAGCATGCAAAAGTACTCCTAGCCCTTACATCCACCCCGAATCTCATGGCGGTGTTCATTTTTGCATTCGGCCTGATTCCGCATGGCTCACCCCGAGAGGTTTTCCTGACCCCGGGGTCAGGAATTTTTTGATTTCTGGGCCAAAAATTTTGCCGCCCCAAATCGAGCTTGCAAAAGCACTCCTAGCCCTTACATTCCACCCCGAATCTCATGGCGGTGTTCATTTTTGCATTCGGCCTGATACTGCCTGGCTCAACCCTTGAGGTTTTCCTGACCCCGGGGTCAGGAATTTTTTGATTTCTGGCCAAAAATTGTGCCATCCCAAATCGAGCATGCAAAAGCACTCCTAAACCTTACATTCCACCCCGAATATCATGGCGGTGTACATTTTTGCATTCGGCCTGATACCGCCTGTCTCACCCCGTGAGGTTTTCCTGACCCTGGGGTCAGGAATTTTTTGATTTCTGGGCCAAAAATTGTTTCGTCACAAATCGAGCTTGCAAAAGCACTCCTAACCCTTACTTTCCACCCCGAATCTCATGGCGGTGTTCATTTTTGCATTCGGCCTGATTCCGCCTGGCTCACTCCGACAGGTTTTCCTGACCCCGGGGTCAGGAATTTTTTGATTTCTGGGCCAAATATTGTGCCGTCCCAAATCGAACATGCAAAAGCACTCCTAGCCCTTACATTCCACCCGAATCTCATGGCGGTGTTCTTTTTCGCATTCGGCCTGATACCGCCTGGCTCACCCCGTGAGGTTTTCCTGACCCCGGGGTCAGGAATTTTTTGATTTCTGGGCCAAAAATTTTGCCGCCCCAAATCGAGCTTGCAAAAGCACTCCTAGCCCTTACATTCCACGCCGAATCTCATGGCGGTGTTCATTTTTGCATTCGGCCTGATTCTGCCTGGCTCACCCCGTGAGGTTTTCCTGACCCCGGGGTCAGGAATTTTTTGATTTCTGGGCCAAATATTGTGCCGTCCCAAATCGAGCATGCAAAAGTACTCCTAGCCCTTACATTCCACCCCGAATCTCATGGCGGTGTTCATTTTTGCATTCGGCCTGATTCCGCATGGCTCACCCCGAGAGGTTTTCCTGACCCCGGGGTCAGGAATTTTTGATTTCTGGGCCAAATATTGTGCCGTCCCAAATCGAACATGCAAAAGCACTCCTAGCCCTTACATTCCACGCCGAATCTCATGGCGGTGTTCATTTTTGCATTCGGCCTGATACCCGCCTGGCTCACCCCGTGAGGTTTTCCTGACCCCGGGGTCAGGAATTTTTTGATTTCTGGGCCAAAAATTTTGCCGCCCCAAATCGAGCTTGCAAAAGCACTCCTAGCCCTTACATTCCACGCCGAATCTCATGGCTGTGTTCATTTTTGCATTCGGCCTGATTCTGCCTGGCTCACCCCGTGAGGTTTTCCTGACCCTGGGGTCAGGAATTTTTTGATTTCTGGGCCCAAAATTGTTCCGTCCCAAATCGAGCATGCAAAAGTACTCCTAGCCCTTACATTCCACCCCGAATCTCATGGCGGTGTTCATTTTTGCATTCGGCCTGATTCCGCCTGGCTCACTCCGACAGGTTTTCCTGACCCCGGGGTCAGGAATTTTTTGATTTCTGGGCCAAATATTGTGCCGTCCCAAATCGAACATGCAAAAGCACTCCTAGCCCTTACATTCCACCCCGAATCTCATGGCGGTGTTCTTTTTCGCATTCGGCCTGATACCGCCTGGCTCACCCCGTGAGGTTTTCCTGACCCCGGGGTCAGGAATTTTTTGATTTCTGGGCCAAAATTTTGCCGCCCCAAATCGAGCTTGCAAAAGCACTCCTAGCCCTTGCATTCCACGCCGAATCTCATGGCGGTGTTCATTTTTGCATTCGGCCTGATTCTGCCTGGCTCACCCCGTGAGGTTTTCCTGACCCCGGGGTCAGGAATTTTTTGATTTCTGGGCCCAAAATTGTTCCGTCCCAAATCGAGCATGCAAAAGTACTCCTAGCCCTTACATTCCACCCCGAATCTCATGGCGGTGTTCATTTTTGCATTCGGCCTGATTCCGCATGGCTCACCCCGAGAGGTTTTCCTGACCCCGGGGTCAGGAATTTTTTGATTTCTGGGCCAAAAATTTGCCGCCCCAAATCGAGCTTGCAAAAGCACTCCTAGCCCTTACATTCCACCCCGAATCTCATGGCGGTGTTCATTTTTGCATA